>NC_057405.1:53011940-53137114 GCF_019320065.1 Cervus canadensis | reverse complement strand
AACGAGTATGAAAGAGAAAATTAATAGTAACACAATAATAGTGGGAGACTTTAATACCCCACTCACAACTATGGATAGATCAACTACACAGAAAATTAACAAGGAAACACAAACCTTAAATGACACAATGGACCAGCTAGACCTAATTGATATCTATAGGACATTTCACCCCAAAACAATCAACTTCACCTTTTTCTCAAGTGCACACGGAACATTCTCCAGAATAGATCACATCCTGGGCCATAAATCTGGTCTTGGAAAATTCAAAAAAATTGAAATCATTCCAGTCATCTTTTCTGACCACAGTGCAGTAAGATTAGATCTCAATTACAGGAAAAAAATTGTTAAAACTTCAAACATATGGAGGCTAAATAACACGCTTCTGAATAACCAACAAATCATAGAAGAAATCAAAAAAGAAAGCATTTTGTTGTTATATGATGGTTAAATTATTTTAAAGAAGATCAAACCTCAGACTTTGAAAAAACTCCTATTGGACCTTCAATAGAATAATAAATGGTTTTGGTTTATTCACATTTGTATATCTCTTGTCCTTCATTAGTATAAATAATTAAGCATGAACCATACAAAATTTTCAAACAACAAAATTCTTTTATCTTGGGGCACTTCTTATTTCAAACCTACTTCCTTTTATTTTACATATCTTTTGCAGAGAGTTACTTTTATTTTTTCTCCTACCCCTCACTTTCCAAATTTAGATTTTGATTCTCTTGGGTTGGAAAAAGTATATTTCTAGGTAGGGTTGATGAAATGAGTGCACTAACCTTTTCATACTTTATTGCAGTGAGAGGTGTGACTGTAGCAAAGAATAACTACATGAAGCAGAATCCCAGATCTTTTTAAAGGCATCATTTTGGAAGAATACAAAAGGGTATGAGAATGGAGGGGAGGGGCTTGAAATTACTATACACACAAATAAGCAAGTGTTACTTTGATACTCAGGAAGCAAGGTTTTAAAATGAAAAAAGAAAAAACCATACCATGAAAAGAAAACTTAAAATTTTTCATTTATAGAAAAACACAGGGACAATTGCAAAGTTTCAGTTGCTAAGCTTTGTCCTCCCCAAACTCACCCCAATGGCTTGATCACTGGCTTTGACCAACTCATCATCTGATTTCAGACTAAGGTGGTTTTCTTCAAACACTGGACTTGGTTTATGAAAGGACCAACAAACGAGCATGTGCAAAGGGAAAAGTATTCTTTATTTCCTGGAAAATATGACTGTGCTTGAGATAGTGTAGATTTATATTGTGCTAGGGTTATCAAAGTTCATTCTAAGGGAGAAGAAGAAGGAAGGGATAACTTAATAAATCATAAAAAACTTGAGGGTTTTGAAAGGACTGGTGACCTGGAATTGACTGTGTACCTGTGTGTTTGCCAAATGTCGATACCTCCATTCTTGATACTGAACATCATTGCACAGCATTTTGAATGAAGGTTAAAGAACCATGCAAAAGTGGTGTGGACATTACTTATATTGCACCTCCAGTTAATAATGAGAGATAAATATGTACATTTGGGAGCACTTTAGCTGTCAAGGGTGTGGTGATTCGTTTAGTGGAAGAATTGTCACTGCTCCCTATTTGACAAATGATGGGAGAGCTAGAGAGTCCCTTTGCATAGGAAGCTATCAGACATTATGTCATCCAAGGAAGAGGTTGGTGACCTATGGGCTGCAGGCCAAATCTGAACTGTAACCTATTTTGACATGGCCTGTAAACTAGGATGGATTTTATCCTTTTAAGTGATTCAAGGGAAAAAAATAAACTCATAAAAGAATAATATTCCATGACTGATGAAAATTATATGAAATTCAAATTTCAACCTCCAAAATAAATTTTTACTGCATCATGGTGATGGTCATTTCTTTATGCATTATCTGTGGCGGATTTGCAGTACAGTGGCAGAGATGAGTAGTTGTGCCACAAGGAATGAATTGTATGGCCCTCAAACTCTAAAATGTTTATAATTTGATACTGCCTGGACAAAGTTTGTTGATGCCTAGTTAAAGGAATACACAGCCTTTGAAATAGTCTAGGAGGTTAGGGCTTTGCTTTGCTTTAATCTGCCTATTTAGAATTCCCCAGGTGCTGGAGTTGGTTCTTGTCTTTGTCAGGAAGAATTTAAAGAGCTATAACTCAGCAAGAAATTAACCTTGCTGTTGATGTTACAAATCTTCTACCACGATTGTAGTAGAAGGGCTCCACTCTGCCTTGGTTTTTGTGACCAAGTCTCTATCTTTTGACAGCAGTTTGTGTACCTGGGATTCTGGTTTTATTACAGTGGACTGGAGACCTTACCAGCGGACCCTCCTGTCATCTCTCTACCCGCCCCCACCCCTGAGCCTGCTGTTTTTTCCTTGCTCATATTAATCTTTCTTAAAACTTTAATATATCCCCTCTATTCATTCTGGTGATTGCTCCATGCCACCTGCTGTCAGACTGCCCTAAATCAGGCTGCTTTCCTTGAGTTTTAGATGATTGGCCTGAGGTCAGTTTTCTTAGTCATTAACTTCCTGACTTTCTTCTATCCCCAGTAGAGAGACTTTCTCGGATGACAGTGCCTACTTCTGTGACTATAGTTCTTTAACATAAATATCCAAGCCTTGTTGATGATGATTTTTGTCTCTTAAAGCTGATAAATTGCTGTGAATCTTTTGGGAAAGATGGCCCTTATTGACCTTATTGTCAAGGCTATGTGAGCTGTGAGTGAGTCTGGCTCCCTAGGCCAGTCCTCAGGGCAGCAGATGCAGAGGGGAAAACTCGAAGTCTGCATTCAAAGTGCTGAAATATTGAGACCTTTCCAGACTTGGCTGTGGGCCAAAATTTTTCTTGGATGAGAAGCTTGAGTGGTTTTGACCAGTCTTGCATTTGACAGGATCCATGTATGCAGAGTACATCATGAGAAACGCTGGACTGGAGGAAACACAAGCTGGAATCAAGCTTGCCGGAGGAAATATCAATAACCTCAGATATGCAGATGACACCATCCTTATGGCAGAAAGTGAAGAAGAACTAAAGAGCCTCTTGATGAAAGAGAAAGAGGAGAGTGAAAAAGTTGGCTTAAAGCTCAACATTCAGAAAACTAAGATCACGGCATCCAGTCCCACCACTTCATGAGAAGTAGATGGGGAAACAGTGGAAACAGTGTCAGACTTTATTTTTGGGGGCTCCAAAATCACTGCAGATGGAGACTGCAGCCATGAAATTAAAAGACGCTTACCCCTTGGAAGGAAAGTTATGACAAATCTAAACAGTCTATTAAAAAGCAGAGACATTACTTGGCTAACAAAGGTCCATCTAGTCAAGGCTATGGTTTTTCCAGTGGTCATGTATGGATGTGAGAGTTGGACTGTGAAGAAAGCTGAGTGCCGAAAAATTGATGCTTTTGAACTGTGGTGTCGGAGAAGACTCTTGAGAGTCCCTTGGACTGCAAGGAGATCCAACCAGTCCATCCTAAAGGAGATCAGTCCTGGGTGTTCATTGGAAGGACTAATGCTGAAGCTGAAACTCCAATACTTTGGCCACCTGATGCGAAGAGTTGACTCATTGGAAAGACCCTGATGCTGGGAGGGATTGGGGGCAGGAGGAGAAGGGGACGACAGAAGATGAGATGGCTGGATGGCATCACCAACTCGATGGACATGAGTTTGTGTAAACTCCAGGAGTTGGTGATGGACAGGGAGGCCTGGCATGCTGTGATTCATGGGGTCGCAAAGGGTCTGACATGACTGAGCGACTGAACTGAACTGAATGGAGTAAGAATTGCCCGTAAAAAGAAACCAACACAGGGACTTCCCTGAGGGCACAGTGAATAAGAATCTGCCTGTCAATGCGGGGGTTCGATCCTGGTCTGGGAAGATCCCACATGCCATGGAGCAGCTAGGCCTGTGAACCATAACTGCTGAGCCCACACACTAGAAACTGCCAGTCGCAACTACGGAGCCTGCATGCCCAGAGTTCATGCTCTGGGAGCAGCCACGACACTGAGACGCCCACACACCACATCCTTGTGGAACAGTAGCTACTGTGGAACAGTAGCCCCTACTCTCAGCAACTAGCGAAAGCCAGTGCAATACAACAAAGACTCAGCATAGCCAAAAAAACAAAAGAGGAAATCACAGATTATACCTTAAATGGCTTTCACCAAGTCAGTTTGTGATTTTAATTAAGTAATTGAAGATAAGAAATATGCCTTTGTGCATGCATGCTAAGTCACTTCAGTCATGTCCACCTCTGTGTGACCCTATGGATTGTAGCCTGCCGAGGCTCCTCTGTCTATGAGATTCTCCAGGCAGAATTACTGGAGTGGGCTGCCATTTCCTCCTTCAGGTGATCTTCCCAACCCAGGAACTGAACCCATATCTCTTACATCTCCTGCATTGGCAGGTGGGTTCTTTACCACTAGCACCACCTGGGAAGCCCCTCTGTGCTCTGTAAGCCTAGCTTTTGGGACATTTCTAGGATTTCACATGTGTAGCCTCACCCTATATTTGAAGGAAGAGTTACACATACTCAAGTTTGTGTTGGGCTCTGCCAGCGTGTGTTTGAGAAATTTCCTCCTCTAATTCAGTTTCTTATCTTTAAAGTGTAACTCACTTCACTGTGAATATTAATAGAATATCACATATAAAATGAATAACACATAATAGACACTAAATAAATAAACACTTAATAAATGTTAATTCTTCCTAGTAAAGCTATAATTTCTTTCATGGAACCAAGAGAAAAAAGGGTATTTCTCCTCCTTAGACTAATAAGCTTCCCTGGTGGCTCAGATGGTAAAGAGTCTGCCTGCAATGCAGAGACCTGGGTTCGATTCCTGGGTCAAGAAGATCCCCTGGAGAAGGAAATGGCAACCCATTCCAGTATTCTTGCCTGGAAAATCCCGTGGATGGAGGAGTCTGGCAGGCTACAGTCAATGGGATTGCAAAGAGTCAGACGTGACTGAGTGATTTCACTTTCTTTTAGACTAATAAAGCACGTGATTTTCCCTTACTGGCTTTGTATATTTGCAGTAGTGAGAAATTTATGTCATAGCTCTGAGAAGAGCTGGGAAATTTGGGATGAATGGTGAGGGTAGAAAGAAGAGAATTAGGGGCTGCCGATTCAGCTGGAGCTTTAAGTACTTGAATTTATCTATGAACCTCTTACATAAGAATGCCTCAGTTATTTAAAATAAGATTAAAAATGAAAGGAGTGGTATCTGGATATATCTACAAGGACCATGAATTCTGCTTTTATAATGACCTTAAAGCTCTGGCTAATGATCAAATTCAGTTGATTAGCAGATGGGTTGAACACACTCACGTTGTGAAAAAACCAAGGGGAGTAGGTCACAAAAATACAACTATCAAAATTAGGTAATAAGCCAGAAAAAACTGCTATTCTTTAAAGTTCAAAGGGAATTAGAGGTTTTGAATGACAATATCATCCCCATCTGAATGGCATTGTCTTTGAGTTGCTGTTGAAGCAGCTTGGCATGTATGCACAAGCACATATTTCTTATCTTTAATTACTTAATTAAAATCACAAACTGACTTGGTGAAAGCAGTTTAAGGTATAATCTGTGATGTCCTTTTTTTTAAAATTTTTGGCTGCACTGAGTCTTTGTTGTATTGCACTGGCTTTTGCTAGTTGCTGAGAGTAGGGGCTACTCTTCCTTGTGGTGTGTGGACTTCTCAGTGTTGGGCTGCTCCCAGAGCATGGACTCTGGGCATGCAGGCTCTGTCATTGCGGCTGGAAGTTTCTAGAATGTGGGCTCAGTAGTTATGGCTCACAGGCCTAGTTGTTCCATGGCATGTGGAATCTTCCCGGGCCAGGATCGAACCCCCGCATTGGCAGGCAGATTCTTATTCTCAGAGACTCTGAAGGACTCATAGGCTCATGTGACACTGAAGAAGATTCGCACTGCACACAGAGCTTCAAGGTACCTTCATGGTTATGAGTCTCTGGCCCATCACACTGGATATTGTAGGCAAATTTCTCATTCAGTATCCTTGAATGACTTTAACCTTGTTTCACCTGGAATAAGTGTCTTTCCTTAGTAAGGATCTTTCAAACCCAGAGTTTTTAGATAAAATTTTAAAAAGTAAATCAAGTCTCTGCTATTCCTACTTTTACACTAAATTTAGGAGTAAATTTCATTCTCACTGGAACAATTGAGGGGGGTAAACCCTTAATTTTTCAATTTGACATTTTCACTTGCTTTTAAACAACTGATGCTGATTTGGAATTTTAAAAGATATTTAAAAGAACTCAGCTCTTTGTATGTGTCTTGTGTACAAAATATCTCTTGTGTTTAAATATTGAACAGAAAAAGTGAAAATGCATATTAACAATGATGTTTAAATATTTAAGAACACATTTAAATAAACTAATGAATGGAACTCATTTTCAAAATGGAATTTAAACTGTTGATTCATCCTCTCAGCAAATTATTTAATGAATATGTACTATGAATCAAGTAATCTCTTTAAGATTTGGATATACGGAAGGGAACAGCAAACCATTTTTTAGAATAAAACACTAATGTATTGATGAATATATAGTAGGTCAGGCAGATCTAAATGCTTTGAAGACAGCAAAAGTCCATGTAAGAATGGAGAGCAGAAGAGATGTCTGGGGAAGGCTATGGGTTTTGTTATACAGGGTGTGCAGGGAAGGCTTCATTGATAAAAGGATGTTTCATCAGAGACTTGTACTGTGCGCTGAAGATACAGAGAAACTGAGGTGAAGTGGAAGTTGTGGGTGTTCAGGTGAAGTGAAACTAACCAGGGTCACCAGTTGAGAATGCAGAGTAAAGACATTGCAATCCATATTCCTCTTTCAGTAACGTTATGTGTGTGAAAATCTCAAACATTCTATGTGTGAGGATATCTAGTGAAAGAATGAAATTAACATACTTTCTTTCCAATAGAGGATAAACCCATTATCTGGATAAACCCATGTCTGCAAAATAAAGCACACTGACAGAATTACAACTGAAAACAGGAAATGAGGAACTTCCCTTGAGTAGCAGTACTACTCCAGGTTATGAAAGTGCTTTATTGACTCTTAGAATTAAAAAAAAAAAAAAAAAGGCTACCTTGGAATCAGTCAGCTTAATTTGAATTCAGATTATAAATACATATAAGGTGTCTGGCCATCAAACTCTGTTAAAGGAGCCCTGAGTTGAGGTTGTTTCGCATGCTGTGACCAACAGTACCTCTGCTCAGTTATGCCATATTGCTCCATCTGTGCCTTTAAGATGCTAGAATTCAACAGTAAGGTATTATTTAATGTTGAAGGAAAGTGTTTTGACGCTGTAGCTTTAAAAGGACTATGTGTTAGGATATTATCCATGAAAAGAGTTTTCCCATAGGAGAACATGCTCTGTAAAGCAAAGAATGACCACAGGGAATAAACAGAAATTCTATAGAGCATTTTTTTTTTTCCTACAGAGCATTTCAAGAGCTTTAACAAAATAACTTTTTATGTTGTAGAATATACTTCCTTCCTAAAATGTTCCAGAAAAGTCATAACCATTTATTTCTCTAGTCATCAAGGTTAGCGAATATACTTGGCTAAGAAACCAGCTGTCCTTGGTGGCTGATTCTGTCCCCACTATGTTGCTGTTTGTTCTCTGCAGTAGGTGAGAGGTTTCATGTACAGCAGTCTTCTAGAGAAGGAAAACAGATCCTTTAGTCTGCTTTCCTTTTCTGGTTCTCTGAATTTTGTTTTTAATAGATTATTTTATCTGATCCTTGGATTGTTTGATAAACCTTTTACATTCTGGTATATTTTTAGCTTCAGAAAATACATTTATTCAGTCATCTTCAAAAGGTGGCTGTAATGTGGTAAGCTTTCCAAGTTTTATTTCAGCCCTAAGCAAATATGTTTGACTTGGGACATGCGCCAAACAAGTTTGCTTTTGTGTATCTACTTCCCAGATGGCCCAAAGAGGGTAGAGTGGCAAGCAGAATGGTTCAGAGTGCAGTCTACTATTTGTTGTCATGCCTTGTAGATCAGTCATATTTGGGGAATTGACTAACACTGACTATAGTTCCTAGTTGAAGAGTTACTGGGAGAGATAGATGAGAAGAAAGCACTGATTTGAGACTTTCCTGTTTATCTCATTGAGGTGACTGCCAAGAAAAGTTGGCTGTTTTTAATTACAGCTATCTCTCTATTCTAGAGCCACTGAACACTGCAGATAAGCTGTATATAATTCAACTAATCATTGAGAAGTTTGCAAATAATTGAATGTTTGCTACCCTGCAGGTAAAATGGTAATTAACATGCCTAGTTCCATCAGCATACTTGACATTATGAACATATAATCATAATCCAGGGCCAGCTATCTTTGCAATGGCAAAAATGGGGCATTTTAAAATCCAACATTTATTACTTGCCTAAAAATTACTCACTTTGTGAATAAAGCTATGGTGTTTTATATGATCTTCAGTTTTCCCTACTTTTGCTGAATATACATTCTGCAAACTTATGCTTACATAGTATGAATTTTATTATATATTTCACTCAAAGTTTTAATTAAAGATCTATTATCTAAAAATTAAAGTAATAGCGTTTATCCTGCAAAATTAGTGTAATTGTACATCATTTAATATTTAGTTTCAAACCTTACAAAACTCAGGTTAATTCAACCACATTTAAAATACAATTTTTCTTACTATTTTATATGCCATATCTATGTATTATATCTATATTAAATGTAAATTGATATTCTTCAAATATTATAATCAGAGGAAAATACTTGTGGTAATATATCTTCCAAAATGCATACTTTTGTTATAAAACACAGTTGATAAATATCTCAAATTACTTCAGAGAATACTCTATATAAAATATGCACATACTATATTTCATTTCTACTGTGAAACACTAATAAATTGTACTGTGGAGAGCTAATGCTCTACAATATCTAAGTACAAACTGATATGTAATGTGGTATGCTATGAAACATTGCTTCAAAGAAAGCTAAAACTTCAGAGGCTTTTTCAAAATAAAAATCATAAAATCTTTATTTGAAAAAGTGCTAAGAATTTTCAGACTACAAAGGATACTCTTTGGGAGCATTAACTATATTTTTGAAATCTGAGTTTTAGAAGCTGGCAGTATTTAGCAAGTATATTTATTCTTTATGCTACCTTTTGTGAGGAATAAAAAACTCAGCAATTTTTATTGAATGTCTTTTATAGTTTAAGTCCAGGTGATGGCCAGAAAATAAATCATATTATTACTCTACTATTTCATAAGGACCTCATTAGAACTTTAATTCTAAATCATTGTTCATTTGTATATCCACTGAAAATTCTTTATTAAGAGCGAATCGTCCCCTTAGGGGAATATTTGTGAAAAGGCTTTTTAGTTTCTAAGATAAAGGAGGCTACTATCACTATTTTTCTTGAAAGAGAATACTGGTCTTTTTTGGTACTTTTAAAACATACTTAAATAATACTTATATTAATAAATCACTTAGCAGGCTTATTGTTGTTCAATCACTCAGTCATGTCTGACTGTTTGGGACCCCATGGACTGCAGCATGCCAGGCCTCCCTGTCCCTCACTATCTCCTGAAACTTGCCCAAGTTCATGTCCTTTGCATCAGTGATGCCATCTAGCCATCTCATCTTCTGATGGCCTGTTCTCCTTCTGGCCTCAATCTTTCCCAGCATCAGGACTTAACATTTCTTTGAAACCCATAAATCTTCTGTTAGGTGGAACATTCTCTGTGGAAAAAGGAATGTTAAGGGCCATTATTTATCTTACCTTTGTTGAGGTGGTTCTATGTGGACCTCTGGATACCATCTCTAGAGCATGAACACAGGAATAATTTAAGTATTATATGATTTTTTTCTAAAGGTGTCAATTGGAACGATTTTTAAACTAAAATTATATCACTATTTGCTTATAGGATAAATATCTTTGAGATCATTAATATTCTTTTGTTTTTGGTTTGACTTCTTTAATTTCTTCTTTAATTTCCTCTGCGAGTTCCATTTGGGTCACCTTACATAATTCATACATTTTTTTGTGGTATTAGTATTCTTTTAGCTTAGGTCTTTGATCATCAAGTGTGTGTTGTGTATGTATCTCTTCACAGCAACTAGCATATAGTAAGTTCTCTATAAATATTGTTGAATGAATATACATTTATGATTCTATATATATAACATATATATGGCTCATGGTTTTTGTGAAGTATGTTCAATGTCCATCAAACTATATTAAACAATCTTCAAGACTGATAGCATTTCTGGTTCTGGTACTTTGATATCTGGAAAAGAAGTACTACACAAGTGACATAAGGCAAAGAGGGTAATTTTTCAAGCATAGTCAATAGTACTGCAGTGAAATGTAATAGATCTATTAACCTGTTAATAAAATGAAATCCAATGGGATTTTTAAATGACTGAAAAGACAAGAGGGAAAGTTATAGTCTGATAGTGACAGCTGGCAAGCTTGCCTTAAATGCTTTTAGGGACAAAATTGATAACGTCCACGACTGACTACAGTTCAGGGTACCCAATTCCAATGTGCTGTCAACTGTATATATTTACTATTGATTAGCACTCTAGCTACATTCTTTTTGGACATTTTGATGCAGAGAAGTTATTTAATTTTAGGGGCAGCACCCATATAGCTTTTTTCCAGACATGTGATTAAAATATATGAAAACAGAATCAATTAATATGTTGCCATTGGTAAAGTTAATATTTTCATTAATCATAGCTTATAAATCTAAGGAAACTGCTTTGGAGTCAAAGAATATACCATTTTTATTAAAAAAGGAGGAAATCATTTGAAAGTAATGTGTATGTTATTGGGCTAAATAGTAGATGAATATATACAAATAGTATGTTACTTTCTAAGGAATATGCATACATGTGGATCACATGTACAGAATCATGTGAATTCAGCATAAATGTTGGTGTCCATTCCAGAGATCCACCTGATGCTATGTATTAGAACTTTCTTTCAAGCCTTAATGATTCCTCAAATTTCACAATATTCAAAAAAACCAAGCTTAAACTAATAAGACTGTTCTCCAGTGTACATAGAAATTTGCCTCATTTATTAAAGGGGTCACATGTTTTTTCACTTGAGAAATATTTGTTGGATGCTGCTTCTGATGTTTAATTGCTAAGTTATGTCTGATTCTTTGTAAACTCCTGGACTGTAGCCCACCAGGCTCCTCTGTCCGTGGGATTTTCCAGGCAAGAACACTGGAGTAGGTTGCCATTTCCTTCTCCAAGGAATCTTCCTGACTCAGGAATTGAATCTGGGTCTCTTGCATTACAGGCAGATTCTTTACCACTGAACCACCTAGAAAGTCCCCTATTTTATATAGAACTAAAAAAAATCCTATCTTTATGAGCTTACATTCTATAGAGGATTAAAAAGCAAATCATAAACAGGAAAATATAGAGTCAAATGGTAATAGGTACTTTGGGGGAAAAAAATAAAGCAGGAAAAGGGGAATAGGAGCAATCAGTAGTAGGGTGGCCAGGGAAAACCTCACTGGGAAGGTATCTGAGTAACAATCTAGTGAAAATGAGCTTGTAAGTCATGGGGGTCAAGGAGAAGAGCATTTTAGGGGAGGAAATGATAGCCTTTTGAGAATTTGAGGGCCATCAAAGACCCCAGTGTGGAATGGCAAACTGAGCCAAGGGAATTTAGTAGGACATGTGCTAGAGGACTGATGGGTTTTAAGGGGAATTGTTAAGAGCACTGTAGGCTGCTGTCAAGATAGTTGGATTTTGCTGAGTGTGAGATTGGGAAACTGCTGGAAGGTTTTGAGCAGAGGAGTGATTTTCTGTTTTGGAACTGAAAGAATCATTCTGGGCACTGTGCACCTCAGGCTGTAGGAGCCGGAGATGGAAGCAGGGCTACAGTGAATTGGATAATGGAGTAGTGTTCAAGCTAGATATACAACCTCCAAGGCTGCCTGAAAATTTTATAGGGACATAGTCTTTAGAGGAGTGAATTTCCCGATCAGCTCACTGCCTGAAACTTAGCTCCTTTGTAATGAATCTGAGGTCAAGGCATTGTGCTTGCTCATCCTTCCCATCTCCCATCTGACATCTCCTTTCACTTTTTTAAAAAAAGCTTTTTTTCTCATTCGTTCCAGATTTTACCATGGTGCATTCCCCCAGGGTGTAAAAACTTCCAGAGTGAAAAATGAAGGGACAATCTCAAATACTTAGACTTGACATCGTCACCTCGTCCACGTCCCTTCTATTGCCAGAAAAACCACCACCCCTGTGGGAGATCACTTTGAGAGCAAAAACAAAATGAGATTGAGAAAAATACCTAATTTTATCGTGTCACAGATTTCTGCCTTCTGCTTTATCCATTCGTCTATTTATCTCTATATCATAGAAATTTAGATTATCATAGAAGCCCAAATTAGCTGAATTTAGATTCAGAAGATTGTTTCCACATGGATCTTTATTAAAAACAATTATTTACATTGAAAAATCAAATCAGACTTTTCTAACAGAAAAAAATTTAATTGTGGGCAAACTGGTTTAATAATGAGAATTGATTTCCTAACCCCATATCTTCCTTAAAATGAATTAACTAAATCTGTAGCTCTATGGCTTTGGCAAAAATATATTTAAAGACTGTGATAAGAAATATTTTGTCTAAAAATTAATTCACCAAAATCATTAGGAATATAATTTTGATTTTGTCTTTACCTTTTTAATTGTATCTGGTAGAAGACAGAACCTTTAACTGAAAGAGTAATAGATGCACAGAGTAGCTTTTTGGTAATTTTTTTTTTTTGCAGTATACTGTAAAATAATTGATAATTCTTTTTTTTGCAGTATACTCACCATAAATTAGAAGCCAAATGACTCCAATGATTAGACGAAACAAACAAAAAACAGGTTGGAGTTTGAGTTTCTTGTGTTTATCAAAATTAAATATTTAAATTATCAGTTGACTATTAAAACTTTATTGGTAAACCACTATAGATTTTTGTAATGAAGTTTGGATGAAGGTCAAATAGTTTAGTAACATTAAAAAAACCCCAAATTTCTATCCCTTCCCATTTGTATGATTAGAGTGTCTCAGTATGAAAATAAAAAATATCAATTGAATTGCTGTTAAACGTTATTATACAATAAATTTTCATCTATGGATATACCAACTAATTTGGGGGGAAAAGCCCCATCTATCTCATTAAGATGTACAATTCCAGTAAAATTTTATGTTGACTTAATTATGAACTATTTTAAAGTTTATTGACTCCATAAACTGTATTCCACTGATAACTGGAAAGATAACAAAATTAAAAATCTCTTTTAAAAGAATTGAGGATGTTATAGGCCCAGGAAATGAAAAGAAATTCAAGTTATATTTTTATTACAGAAAATTGTTAGGTGATCAGTAGAGCATTCTAAACCAACACTACAAGCAAAAATGTAATTCTAACAGAATTACAAATGTGAACCATGTATTTTTAAATGTAACTTAAAATTTTAAAATAGGTGTGTTCATTTAAATTTAGTTTTTTTAGTCCAATATATCAAAACATTATTTCAACATTATGTAATCAATAGAAAAATTATTGAGAGAATTTATACTCAGTATTCATATTGATTTTTTGAAAATCAGTGGTGTGCATTTTACCTTACAGCACTTCTACTCTGGACTAGCTGTTATCTCAAGTGCTCAGTAGCCACATATTGCTACTGGCTAATGATTATTGGGTAACATGTTGTACGTTGTTGTTGTTTAGTTGCTTAGTCGTGTCTGACTCTTTTGTGACCACAACATGCTGTATAGCGCACCTTTAAGTTTTAATTTCCTTGGTGGCCCAGCAGTCAAAAAATTTTGCAGTCAAAAAAATTTGCCTACAATGCAGGAGACATGGGTTTGATCCCTGGGTCAGGAAGATCCCCTGGAGTAGGAAATGATAACCCACTCTAGTACTCTTGCTGTGAAATCCTACAGATAGAGGAGCTTGGCAGGCCTAAGTTCATGGGGTCACAAAAGTGTTGGACACAACTTAGTGACTAAACAACAATATAAACCTATATAAAAATATATTTATATAATATATGGAATATAGTATTATATGTAATATAAACTTCTGTGTGGTTACAGAATGGAAAAACAAGTTTAATTAGTAAAGAAAAAAGTTTATTACTTATACCTGTTTTAAAAAAAGTACTTATTCGTATTTTTAATTGGCAGATGGGGTTAAATTGAAATGACTTTTAGATTCCATGAGGTATATGTAAAATTAAAAAGTTCATCCTTTACAGCAATTTAAATGCATAATGAAATTTTCAGTTGTTGACTTAGAAATGTTTAGAGGAGTGTGTAAGCAAACGTGTTTGAAGACTACTTTAGTGTTTTTGTTCAATGCCCAAGTTTTGTCCAGCTATTTGCAACCCCAAACACTGCAGCACCCCAGGCTCCTCTGTCCTCCAATATCACTGGGAATTTGCTCAAGTTCATGTCCCTTGAGTCAGTAATGCCATCCAACCATGTCATCCTCTGTTGCCCACTTCTTCTTTTGAAGACTACTAGGCATGAACCGTGAACTTCCAGATGTTTAAGCTGGTTTTAGAAAAGGCAGAGGAACCAGAGATCAAATTGCCAACATCTGCTGGATCATCGAAAAAGCAAGGGAGTTCCAGAAAAACATCTATTTCTGCTTTATTTACTGACTATGCTGAAGCCTTTGTGTGGATCAAAATAAACTGTGGAAAATTCTGAAAGAGATGGGCATACCAGACCACCTGACCTGCCTCTTGAGAAACCTGTATGCAGGTCAGGAAGCAACAGTTAGAACTGGACATGGAAAAACAGACTGATTCCGAAATAGGAAAATAAGTACATCAAGGCTGTATATTGTCACCCTGCTTATTTAACTTATATGCAGAGTACATCATGAGAAACCCTGGGCTGGAGGAAGCACAAGCTGGAATCAAGATTGCCAGGCAAAATATCAATAACCTCAGATATGCAGATGACACCACCCTTATGGCAAAAGTGAGGAGGAACTAAAAAGCCTCTTGATGAAAGTGAAAGAGGAGAGTGAAAAAGTTGGCTTAAAGCTCAACATTCAGAAAACTAAGATCATGGCATCTGGTCCCATCATTTCATGGTGATTGCAGCCATGAAATTAAAAGATGCTTACTCCTTGGAAGGAAAGTTATGACCAACCTAGATAGCATATTAAAAAGCAGAGACTACTTGCCAACAAAGATCAATCTCATGATGGTGTGATCACTCACCTAGAGCCAGACATCCTGGAATGTGAATTCAAGTGGGCCTTAGAAAGCATCACTATGAACAAAGCTGGTGGAGGTGATCGAATTCCAGTTGAGCTATTTCAAATCCTGAAAGATGATGCTGTGAAAGTGCTGCACTCAATATGCCAGCAAATTTGGAAAACTCAGCAGTGGCCACAGGACTGGAAAAGGTCAGTTTTCATTCCAATGCCAAAGAAAGGCAATCCCAAAGAATGCTCAAACTACCACACAATTGCACTCATCTCACACGCTAGTAAAGTAATGCTCAAAATTCTCCAAGCCAGGCTTCAGCAATACATGAAACGTGAACTTCACCAGCTTGATGGACATGAGTTTGAGTAAACTCGAGAGTTGGTGATGGACAGGGAGGCCTGACGTGCTGCGATTCATGGGGTCACAAAGAGTCGGACACGACTGAGAGACTGACTGAACTGAACTGATGGCTTTTCCAGTGGTCATGTATGGATGTGAGAGTTGGACTGTGAAGAAAGCTGAGTGCCGAAGAATTGATGCTTTTGAACTGTGGTGTTGAAGAAGACTCTTGAGAGTCCCTTGGACTGCAAGGAGATCCAACCAGTCCATCCTAAAGAAAATCAGTCCTGGGTGTTCACTGGAAGGACTGATGCTAAAGCTGAAACTCCAGTACTTTGGGCCACCTCATGCGAAGAGTTGACTCATTGGAAAAGACCCTGATGCTGGGAGGGATTGGGGGCAGGAGGAGAAGGGGACGACAGAGGATGAGATGGCTGGATGGCATCACCAACTCGATGGACTTGAGTCTGTGTAAACTCCAGGAGTTGGTGATGGACAGGGAGGCCTGGCATGCTGCGATTCATGGGGTTGCAAAGGGTCTGACGTGACTGAGCGACTGAACTGAACTGAACTGAGACACAGTTTATCTGGGCTTCCCTGGTGGCTCAGACGGTAAAGAATTCACCTGCAGTGCAGAAGACCTGGGTTGGATCCCTAGGTCAGGAATTTCCCCTGGAGAAGGGAATGGCTACCCACCCCAGATTTCTTGCCTTTAGAATCCCATGACTAAAGGAGCCTGGAGGGCTACAGTTCATGGGGTCACAAAGAGTTGGACATTACTGAGCAACTAAGCACACACACAAACATGGTTTATCTCTACCTTTATTTTGTTGTTAAATATCATGATAGCAATGTAGGAAATGACTTAAATGATGATATATTTCTCTAGATCGAGTTTTTTAATTGTGGGCATTATGACTTCAATTTTTATTTCCAGTTCCTAGGAAAGTTCCTCACACAGAACCGGCACTCAATGTGGAATAATTAAGTAAATGAGAGTAATTGAGTACTTTGGCAGAATTCATATAATATTGTGAGCTATGTCAAGCATGAATATAACCATACTTCTATACTAGTCTAACTTAAAGAGATTCTAGATCAGCCCCAAAACACCTGAGAAGGCAATGAATAATAAGAACTTCCTATCTAGAAATCATCCAAGCAAAATATTTTTAAAGAGATGAAAATTTTAGAACAACACATTCAGATATTTATCAGCTTCCTCATACAGATAAACTACGACATCAAACTAAGAATTCATACTCTGGCTAGAGTCCTCAATCTTTATACAATAATGAGAACAAATACACTTCCCTCTCACCATTCACTACCACCAAACACCCACAAGCCCATTCTGGGCTCTTGACAATGTTGTTTTTCACAGAGTATACTTGAATCTTCAAGGACTGCAGCTAATAAGTTTCCGAAAATTAACTATTAATTTAAATTTGTCTATAACTTTGTAGGCTTATAGTGGAAATGTCATTCATATACAGAAATATGTATTGAATAATATGTATATAATTCATATGCTTAGAGCAGATGTGTGTGTATGGTATAAACGAGGCTTTCCTTGTGGCTCAGATGAATCCACCTGCAATGCAGGAGACCCAGTTTTGATCCCTGGGTCGGGAAGAGCCCCTGAAGCAGGGCATGGCAATCTACTCCAATATTCTTGCCTGGAGAATCCCATGGGCAGAGAAGCCTAGTGCCTACAGTACATAGGGTCGCATAGAGTTGGACACCACTGGGCGACTATCACATACATGGTATAAGCAAGCAAATTATGTGCAGACAGTTAAGGAAATAAAGATAAGTGGAAAGAAAATATCCCCAAAACAAATTGAAATTTAAATTGCTAAGAATGAATTACCCAGAAAACTCAGTAGATTTTGCTCCTACTACATTGAGAAAAAAAATGCATCATAGATCTTATAAAAAATTTTAAGTATGCAAAAACTTAGGGCCCAAATATCTCTAGTCAAAGCTCCATGTCTCATCCTAAGCTTTATTTCCACATGTCAGAAAATGCTGTCAAATGAGTAGTTTTAACTGTATATATATATAGGTGTATATATATATATATATATATATATATATATATAGAGGTATATTTATATAGGTATATATACATATATAACTCATTACAAAGGAAAAAATTAAATTTGATTCATTTCACCCTGACTACTTCTAGCAAATGCATGAAATCAATCTATTTTATATGTAGTGTAATAAACTTTACAAGAAATAATGATTCAAGAAATATGAATACCATTTGATCGTTTATTTTTTAAATGCTCTAACAGCACCAATAAAAGAAAATCTGCTCCAAGAGTTTCTGTTCACCCAAAGCAAAAGGCCCGGCATAAATAATAAATATAAATATTAAAGCAAATTAAGCAATGGTAATAATTCATGATTCCAAAGTCCAAAGACTTCTTTTAAAATAGTACAAGACTCTTCAGAATCCTGAAGCAAGAGAATAGACTCATGGACACGTTGAAACTTGATACTCCTTCAAAGGAAGTGTCACATAAGAGCAGTGGAAAAGATCTAAGAAATCAGTTACACCAAGATAAGTAAGACTTTCACCTTTTAGAGAGATCTTTCTTCCAAGACTGCAAATTCCACAGGGAGGTATAAGATCAACAGAAATCAGGAGAAAGGAATTGCTCTTTTCTTTCCTCAGAGGCTTCCACGAGAAGTAGCTCAGACTTACAAGCACTCAACCTGAAAAAGTAGGTTGAAGACCTGACTTCAAATCATTTAAACAGCATCTATCCATAGCAAGGCAAAAAGTGAAAAGGATAGAGAACTACCTTGTGTGTATGTCATCTCCAGTTTATTGTGGCAGGGGTTGAGTGTTTAAAATATATACATATATATACCACACATGCTCAGCAACAAACTGTAATTTAGAAACAATTTCAATTACAATGGAGACAATCCTAAAGATATTAGGAAAATGCTCACAATTGTCGATTGAAGTCCAGACAAACCATTGCAGACACTTGCTATCTTGCGTCAAACACAATCAGATGTTCAGTGGCATTAAAAATTTATAATTTGGGGAGGTCTACTAAGGGTAAAAGCACAGCATGAGATTCTATCCTTTTAAGTAATCTTCATAATACACTGTGGGATGCTAGCATGATACCTTCCTAATGAGAACCCAAGGAATCCCTTCACTAGCAATACTTTAAAGGTTAGAGAAAAAATATTTTTTATCTTTTTGTCTTAAAAAATTTGGCATCACTGACTCAATGGACATGAGTTTGAGCAAGCTCCGGAAGCTGGTGATGGACACGGAAGCCTGGTCCGCTGTGGTCCGTGGGGTCACAAAGAGTCAGACACGATTGAGTGACTGAACTGAACTGATCTCAATATCAAACAGCAAAATTCAGCAGTGTAAAACTGCAATTACTTTTGCACCAACCTAATAAAACCAGCTTTTAAAAGGTTATACATACATTATTTCCTTCAGTTTTTTCCCTGAGTCATTACAAATAATTTAATTACCTTTTGCTATAGAGTTGTCATTAACAAATGTTGGCTTTGCCATAAAAATAGTTAAATTTATGATATTTTATTTATAAATAACAGCCAATCACTGTTAAATTTGTTGTTATAAATTTAAAAATCAGTCAGTACTTCAGAACAGACAGATCAAATAACTGTAAGCCACTGAAGGTGACATATTTTGCAAGGATGGCGTTTATTTGGAGTTGTATGTTTCGGTCTGTTTACAAAACGTTCTGCTCTAGGTGTTCCCAGTAGTAATTGATAGTAATATGTGTGGCTGCTTTTTAGCACCCTCAATAATGGGATGCTTTTAAAAACATGCCTTGAGGCAGTTGTACACCACATTTAAATAATTATGACATACAGAGGCTAATGGAATTTAATGACATACATACAGTGGTGAAGTCAAAGTCACAGACCATGTGTTTCTTTCTCTGAATGCTTTCAAGAAGGTTCCATTATTATATTTGAGCAACTTCTGTTTTCTTCTGTGCACTGAAAACATCTCAGTGTAATTACTGTTTTGTATGCTGTCTCGGCTGGCTGTGCTTTGAGGGAGCAGAAGTTATGTCTTTTTCATTGTATTTCTAGCACTTAGCACCTATACACAATCTGGAGACTGTCCCTGATAGTCCCAGAAGTGTTTGAATAAAGGAATGGATGAATAGCTGACATGCATTTCAAGTCCTTTTACTTAACTATAAACTTTGCCACAATTAGAAAAATGCAAATTCAGAACAACAATTGAAAATACCTGGAATAGATCAAGAGCAGTTAGGGCTCTCCTCAACTGCTATTCAGATTTGCAGACAGAATTTTTCTTCAAAATAATGTCTGACTAAAATTATTGATACTGGTTTCCCTTTCTTGAGGATACTTGAGGATACAATTCAGTGATAAAAATAAAATTTCTAGAAGTGACAAGATTATTGTTGTCTAGTCACTCAGCTGTGTCTGACTCTTTGAGACCCCATGGACTGTAGCCCACCAGGATCCTTCGTCATGGGATTTCCCAGGCAAAATTACTGCAGTGGGTTACCATTTCCTTCTTGAGGGGATCTCTCCTTCCCATAGATTGAACCCTCATCTCCTGCTAGGCAGGCAGATTTTTTTTTTTTTAAACCCCTGAGCCACCTGGGAAGCCCCAGTGGCATAAATAGTTGCTGGTATTTTGGGGCAGAAGAATATTCCAAGTGTCCCTGTCTGTCTACTTCCTCATTCTTTGCATGGATATTGGATGTTTTCTCAACCTTATGGAAAATATATGCTCCTAGAGAAACTCTTTAATCCCCCCTTCTATATAGACGTGATTCTTTACCCCATACCTTGTAGAAAATTCTATATATCTCCCTAGGATTTCTCTATTCCCTGTCTTCCTTGAAAAGATGGCTTGTGTGAGTTAATCACTGTGATGCATCATTGCCCTGAATTAAGGAAAAAATGGGGTTTCAAAATTTCTGAAATAGTGGTTCTCCAGTTTTATCATGCATCCAAATCACCTCGAGCTCTTGTTAAAATGCAGATTCTGATTCAGTAGGGCCGGAATATATCTGAGGTTGTGCTTCTAACAAGCTCCCAGGTGACCACATTTTGAGTGGATGCCAAAGCTACCCAAGATATTTGTGGAGTAGCAGACATGTGCAGAGTGATGCTAATGCATCCGGTTGCTGGGATCGCAAGATAATTCCCTGACAAGATGATTTGCTGCTTTGGTTCTGATGTCTTTCTATTGTCTCTTCATTTCCATTTGCTTGTGGAATCATTTTTCATAGTAGAGGTCATACACTTTAATTCAATCTGCTCTATTGATTATAGAGAGGCAATAACCTTCATGATGTCAGGTTAGAACTTAAGACCTCTGGAATATTTAAAATCTAACAGCCAATATGTATCTATTATAAATAACTACAAATAGGCTTTTTTAATTTTAAAGTTTATGTTTCTATTTTGGAATGAGAATGGTTTACTTGTGTATTCAAGCTAGTAGTCATGGGAAATTGATGAAATTCATTTTTTAAAAAAATAAATATGGGCTAAACTGCCTATTTCCTTTCCTGTTTTGACAGTATACCTATTAGTGGCTAAACTTAAATGTTATTATAGGGATTTACTCTGAATTATGATCAAAGTCTTGTAGGGCTGGAAGTATTCTCTCATTGAAAACAAGTTTGCATTCTAGAATTCAGCTCCAAGAACAATAATACAAGAGTGTTCTTTGGGCCAAAATTTTAAAGGTGTCACAGAGAGTGGTATAAGACCCTTTGAACTCAATAGACCTAAATGTTATTTTCTCCTTTGCTTTCAGATGGTACCTTCTCTCTGAGTTAATTCAGGGTTAGAGTTATTTTGCTTACTATAAAGAGATGTGATTTGTGGAAACAATGTTTCACATGGTGGTGTAGAGGGTATTAGTTGTGCAGAATGATATGGTCACACGTTTTGTGAAAAGGTTAATAAAGACTGAGAAAAGTATTGTCCTCCCCATGAGAGCTTATGTTATCAGAGCTATATTTATGCTCCAGCATGCAAGTATACCAGCCTTGTGACTACATATCTTTTATCAAATACAACTTATTTCTGATATACACTGGCAGAGAATAAGAGATGTGACCATAGTTATGAGTTGAAGACATTTTTTGCATTTTGGTCACCTTGGGTTCTGTTCTTCTGGACAGAAAGGTTCAAGTACCTCAGTAGTGATGACAATAGTTAAGTCTTTTCTGGAGCATCTTTCTGGAAGATACTACCTGATAAGTACTCATGAATCAAAAAGACAAGTGGATGAATGCTCTCTAATTCATGTTTATCAAGAACAGTAATTACTACATTTTACATATCCGTTTTGGGATAATGTATGCATGCATAAAAATAAACACAGTTCCAGATGAATAAATTCTTGTCAGAAGGATGATTTTAAGACTGTAAGCCAAGTGTTTTGCCTATTATTAACCAAACTACTTCATTAAGTAACAGGGAAGGAGGCACTGAAAGCACATTTTGTAAAGAGGAATTATTTCATTACAGTGAATAGTTTTTCACAGTTGTCCAACTAGATCAGGAAAGTAGCTTTGCATCATACCTGCAAGTATCTGTTTAGAAGAGTATAGAAAAAGCTTATATTTGCAGAAGTTTCTATTAAGAACTGAAGTGATTGAAACTTGATTCTTTGTGTGGCACCGTGAACATCATTTCATTCTTGGTAAAGTGGTAAACTGCAAGAATAAGCTTTTTATTTTCCTTATACGATCTTCAAACTGAAGTCACATCTCTAAATTGAACTTCACATGTGGATCAAACTCTGTCTTTGAAGTAGTTACTGAGGTTTTTTTACCCTATTCTTGGGAATGATTAATGCAGTTAGACTACTCTGCTACCCCAGATTTCTTAGTGGTTTTTACACGATGGAATGGAAATTTTGAAATAAGAAGGAATAATAAGTTAGTCAATACTTTCCCTGATGATTAGTTAGTGAAAAATATTTTGTTTTGTCATATACATTGGAAAGAACATTCTATTAAAGCAGTAAACCTTTCTTCCCTTGACCTAAGAGGTATTGCTCTTTGTTTGTGGTGATATTATTGATTCGAACTTCCTCTTCCTATGTGCATGTTGCATTGCTGTTGCTTAGTCACTAAGTCTCATCTGACTCTTTTGTAAGCCCATGGACTGTTGCCCACCAGGCTCCTCTGTCCATGGGATTCCCCAGGCAAGAATACTAGAGTGGATTGCCATTTCCTTCTCCAGGGGATCTTCCCAACCCAGGGATCAAACCCACAACTCCTGTATTAACAGGTGGATTCTTTACTGCTGAGCCACCACGGAAGCTCACATATGTGCATACAGTTCCCCAAATCATACAGTATTTTTTTTCAGAGGTATTTTGTTTGATGGTTCTTTTTATTTTTAAGCATTAGCAGTATGTCTAAGTGACCCTGAAGTGTTTTGCTCAGAAGTTTGAGGTTATAGGTCTATAGATAATTTACATGAGAACTCTCATTTATGCAATAGGACACTATTTACATGATCTAAGTGATACGCTCAGATATACTCATGAATAACAAGTTGGTGATTTGCCATTAGCTTCTCTTATTTTATCTGCCTTTCTGCATGGTCTGTTTCATTGGCAATTGACCCATTCCCCACCCCTTTCTCCTGTGCTGCTTGCTCCAAATGTCTCACAGACATGGAGATATTTGCAGAAGGTGAAATATCAAATTGGGTAAGTTACCAGCACAGGTGTAAATGGAGATGACCAAAGTGAAGGAGGGCCAGAGATGGATGAGGAACAATCAAACAGAACCACATTGATCATGAAATATGGTGAGGGGGTGGGGAGGCATGAATCTGAAATGCACAGACCAGTTTTGTTGCCTTGATGAGCCCTAAAAACCAGTTTGTCAGAAAAATGATGGCTAGTTCTGGCAGAACAGAATACCTTCCAAGCACAAACTTTACTAAACTTTTCACTGGGCCTGGTAGAGTTCAGTGAAGGGCAAAAGGGAGGGCAGTGCAGTGGTTTTTTTTTTTTTTTTTTAAAAGATAGACCATCAGGGCTGCTATGAAAAGCCGTTTGAAATACCTGCTGCTCATGGTGTGGCAGAAGCAGGAGCAGGCAGGGAATTAGCAGTGGAAGTCAGGAATTTTTAAGTAGAAGGGGGATTGAGTGGATGTGTGACATGAACTTACAGATGGGTTTGAAACATGTGCAGCTGGGTAACATGCTGGGAGAAAAAGTGCTGAGTTGAGTCGTAAGCGGATTTGCACGGGAGAGAGGTCAGTGATAGGAACTGGAATTAATGAAGTAAAAATTATATATCAGGTTTGGATGGGAGCATGGCAAATTCAAATCAGACTGAAATAGACATCCAAAGGTGTCTGTTATATCTGGGAGGAGGGGTGTTGGGTAAAGTAAGGGGTACAGAAAGTAATAATGGAAGCATCAAGCCCATTGAGGCATCCTGGGGAAAATGAGGCACAGCATGGAAAAAAAAAGTCTAGCCTCTGTGTAGCAAGATAGTGGGAATGGAGAGGGAAATAGGCCCTAATCAGTAGACTAGAATACAGGGCAAGTCATCAGTAGCTTGAATACTCTCTTTGTGCTAAAAGACTGAGAGTCGAGCCATATAGTCTGATCTTTCCATGTGGGTGATGAGGGGCTCCACTATTTCTTCATGTCTCTGAAGCACTTGGCAATGCATGTTTAGTGTCTGGACCTGCCAAGCATCTTTCTGAGACATAGGCCAACATGGTACTCCCCATTAGTTCCAGGGTAGGCTGAAGAGTATGTATATGGCTAGTGTTCCAGCCAAGTAACTTGGATGAGTATGGCTTAGATTGAAAGACTATATTCTACACAGGCAAAGTTATAATTTATGAATAGGTACAAATAGCCCAGTAACTATTCTAAAGTTGGAAAAATCTTTTAAAGCATTTGCTATTATTTACTACTTTCTTTTTTTAAATTGAAGCATAGTTGATTTACAATGTCATGTTAGCATCAGGTGTTGGAATTTTTAGTGAACTCTGTTGGTCTCCTTCTATAACCCTACTTAGGTTCTAATATTAAACCATAAAAGCAGGGAATTGAGGTAGATAATGAGAAGATCCAGTACCATGTGATCACCAGTCACCAAGCAGTGGATAGCTTGAGTTTCATCTTTGATTCACCAGTGCTGTTTAAGTCCAGGCAAGTGTTGAGATCAGCAACATCACAATTCTTATTCCATCTGAGACCTATACAAAAACCTTCACCACTACTTTAGTCAAAAAATAGGTTATTTATAGTACAAAACAAATATCATATTTAAAATTTAATGGTGTTACATTTATGTTAGTAAAAACACAGTATTAGTAAAATTTCATTATCATTAAGATAATCCAAATGAAAACTTGATAAATAATAATTTAAATTTAGGGCAGAGTTTTCACTGTTGTGAGGAATATAAGAAATAGGTAAAATTTGTTTTCAGTTGTTTTTCCAAACCCCTCCCTTTGCCCTCATCACTTTCCTGCTGCTGCTGCTAAGTTGCTTCAGTCGTGTCTGACTCTGTGCGACCGCATAGACGGCAGCCCACCAGGCTCCCCCATCCCTGGGATTCTCCAGGCAAGAACACTGGAGTGGGTTGCCATTTCCTTCTCCAATAAAGGAAAGTGAAAAGTGAAAGTGACACCTTCCTAGGAGCTGCTAAAGATCAGAGAAGGCTTTTAGGGCCTCTTTTGAAGAGAAAAGCAATCTGATGACACTATTTGTATAAAGGCGCGCATGTGTGCAGTCACTTCAGTCAGTTCAGTCGCTCAGTCGTGTCCGACTCTTTGCGACCCATTGAATCACAGCACGCCAGGCCTCCCTGTCCATCACAAACTCCCAGAGTTTACTCAAACTCATGTCCATCGAGTCAGTGATGCCATCCAGCCATCTCATCCTCTGTCGTCCCCTTCTCCTCCTGCCCCCAATCCCTCCAAGCATCAGGGTCTTTTCTAATGAGTCAACTCTTCGCATGAGGTGGCCAAAGTATTGTTGTTTCAGCTTCAGCATCAGTCCTTCCAATGAACACCCAGGACTGATCTCCTTTAGGATGGACTGGTTGGACCTCCTTGCAGTCCAAGGGACTCTTGAGTCTTCTCCAACACCACAGTTCAAAAGCATCAATTCTTCGGCACTCAGCTTTCTTCACAGTCCAACTCTCACATCCATACATGACCACTGGAAAAACCATAGCCTTGACTAGACGGACCTTTGTTGGCAAAGTAATGTCTCTGCTTTTCAATATGCTATCTAGGTTGGTCATAACTTCCCTTCCAAGGAGTAAGTGTCTTTTAATTTCATGGCTGCAATCACCATCTGCAGTGATTTTGGAGCCCCCCAAAATAAAGTCTGACACTGTTTCCACTGTTTCCCCATCTATTTGCCATGAGGTGATGGGACCAGATGCCACGATCTTAGTTTTCTGAATGTTAAGCTTTAAGCCAACTTTTTCACTCTCCTCTTTCACTTTCATCAAGAGGCTTTTTAGTTCCTCTTCACTTTCTGCCATAAGGGTGGTGTCATCTGCATATCTGAGGTTATTGATATTTCTCTCAGCAATCTTGATTCCAGCTTGTGCTTCTTCCAGCCCGACCCAGCGTTTCTCATGATGTACTCTGCATATAAGTTAAATAAGCAGGGTGACAATATATATACAGCCTTGACGTACTCCTTTTCCTATTTGGAACCAGTCTGTTGTTCCATGTCCAGTTCTAACGGTTGCTTCCTGACCTGCATATAGGTTTCTCAAGAGGTAGGTCAGGTGGTCTGGTATGCCCATCTCTTTCAGGATTTTCCACAGTTTATTGTGATCCTCACAGTCAAAGGCTTTGGCATAGTCAATAGAGCAGAAATAGATGTTCTTCTGGAACTCTCTTGCTTTTAAGATGATCCAGCAAATGTTGGCAATTTGATCTCTGGTTCCTCTGCCTTTTCTGAAACCAGCTTGAACATCTGGAAGTTCACAGTTCACGTATTGCTGAAGCCACTTCAGTCGTGTCCAACTCTTTGTGACCCCATGGACTGTAGCCTGCCAGGTTCCTCTGTCCGTGGGATTCTCCAAGCAAGAATACTAGAGTGGGTTGCCATGCCCTTCTCTGGGGGATCTTTCTGACCCAGGGATAGAACCCAGGGCTTCTGCACTGCAGGCAGATTCTTTACTGCTGAACCACGTGGGAAGCCTGATATAATGGTGTGAGGCACTTAATTTGTTACCTTTCTGAGATATTTGTGTTTTAAAGTAGGGACACAGAATGAGGGAAATGCACGGTAAAGCCATGATTTACCAACTTGTAGAATTTCTTGCAGAATCAGTGGGGGCAGTAAGTGATAGAAGATGCATCCTTGAACAGAATTTTTCCTGGTGCCTGTAACTTCAGTTGTTATCTATTCCAATTATGTCTGAGATGAATGATAGTGCCTTGAATATCCTGAACAAAAACTGTGTCCTCCTAAGCCCCAGTCAACTTGACCTAACCCAAATGTTTCATTCTTAGCAGCAAATTAATTCATTTCCTACTGAAAAAAAGATGCTGAATTATTTTTTCTCAAAGAATAATTACGATGCATCTGTGATTTTTTATTTCCTAAAACTTTATCCTTAGCCCTATCAAGATTATGCAAGGTGTATATTTTTTAAAGAAACTTAATTCAATGAAAAAAGAGAGTTTTTAAAATTATATTTTACACTGCTATTTGTAATGAAACAAATGTCTCCTATTCCTATTCTTGAATTAGAATATATATTAAGAAGAATATATTGAATATATATATATATATATATATATACACACATACACACACACAGACATACACATAAATCATTTGAGCATTTTTAGTTTTGTCTAGAACTGAATAAATTAACTCTTAGAGATTTTATTCTTTGAGCAATACAGTCTCACACATATCTGGGACATATTTAGTTAATTTGATGAAAGACAACTGGTTTATTTTTAGTAAGGAGAGATCTGTCATTGAGCTACAACCTTGAAAATAGGGAGAGCGAAATAAGCTGCCCAGAATAGTTATCATCAACATTTGTATTTGGGATAATAACATGAACATTTTTACTTCTGAATACGTTACTTTTCTACCTCCTACTCAGATATTTCTGGGCAAGCAGATAAATGGTCCATTTAAAGTCACATCACATTCAATATGGATAAGACTGAATCATGCTTGGACCAGCAGTCCAGTTTAGAGAATTCAAACTTCCACTAGGAACCCACTGAAAAGATAATAAACATTTCTACAAAGGCATATTTCTCTTGGATTGATCTGGAGAGCAAATCAATAACTCAGGGAAAAGGCAAATAGTAAGACAAGAGGTCGAAGTGATTGTCTTAAATCTATTGTGTAAATGCCTGAGGACTTCAAACTGGTTGTGTTCATTTTCACAGTCCTGGTGAGGCCAGATCTTGAGCCAAGTGGTAATTTTGGAACTGTTCATCCTGGGGATGAGGTGAGTTGGATTAATAACAGATCAGCTCTTCTGTGGAGGGTGTGGTCACTTTTATGTTTGTGTTTTGGACTTTAAAAAAAAGACATTATCATTTTGGTATCTGTGAAAAATAAAGGGTTCCATTCTACAGGATGAAATAATAAACACGTTGGCTCTATTAATTTATTCAAATGACTCTAATGATATCCATCTTTGATGTTATTTGCTGTTCATGAACTTCTCTAATTCTGTCCACTGAAAGCAAATTACCACCAAGCAAGAGCTAAGATTATTTTGTCTAATGATTCCAGGTCTTTGTAGTACTGTTATATTGCAATTTGATTTATATTTCTCTTTTTGTTTGAAGCTTAAGATATAAATTAAATACCTATATTTATAATTCTTTTAATTTATTTATTTTTAATTGAAGGATAATTGCTTTATAGTATTGTGTTGACTTCTTCAAGTGGGTTGGATATGGGTAGACCTATGGCTGATTCATGTTGATGTTTGGTAGAAACCAACATCAATTTATAAATTCATATGCCAGACAGGATTCTGAACTGGTAGACTACATAGGGTACACTTTGGCCTTTTAAAAATATTTAGTTTGTTGCCATACTAAATTTTGGAAGCCTTTACTTAAAGTATGATTTTCTGACTTGAATTCAAAATCATAGAGGTATCAGCCTTCAAATTCTGCATGGTTACAATCAGCCACCCCTGGACAGCTGCCGTCTTCTGTGGTCTGGACAGTGGTACTCCACATTGCCTCAGATCCTTCCAGACCCACTTCACTGTGCATGGCATATTCCTGGTCTCTGAGAGCACTTGCTACAGATGATCAGAAGCAGCTCAGATATTATGTTTGGCCACATAAAAGTCATTCCTTATTTTTTATTTTTAGAGCTATTGGGACTGAGACCTTCACACTGTGTATATATTCTTTATATCCACAATAGACAGGTTCTGCCCTAGTTACTGTACCATCTTCTTAATGAATAAGTCACAGTATCTGCATTCCTTTCTATTTGTTTTCTGAGCTACTGTGTAAAGTGAGAAGATTGTGCTATGCATTTTCTACTATCTTATTTGTGTATGATGAATGTGTCAAGGGTCTCCAAGAAACTCCTCAGGTTTGGTGATATACTGGCAAGACGCAGAGGACTCAGCATATAGTCAAGTACATGGCTTAGATTAATTGCAAAAAAGGATAAGGGAAAAAATTAGCAAAGGGAAAATGAACATGGGACAAACCAGAGGAAACTAGGCACAAGTCTTGAAGACTCCTCTCTCCGATGTGTCACACCAGACCTGCTTAATCCCTCCAGCATTGGACTGTGGCAGCACATATAGAATGGTATGGATGGGAAAGTGCATTACAGACTTGGCACCCAGGATTTGGGGAGATTGTAGGTACCCTCTGCTTAGCGTGTACCCACATTAAGGACTCCTAGGAGGAAAGCAAGCATTTAACAAAATCTACATTGTTTGCAGAATCTAGATACATAAACCAATCAGCTAGAGAATCGTGGAAATACTCTGGAAATTCACGTTCCCAGATGCCAGTCAAGGAACAACCTTGAAGGCAGGTCCTTCTAAAGATAGCCAGGACTTCTATGTTAATCCTTTTGTGCAATGAGACACTAGATTATTCTTTGCTTACCAGCATATAACAAGCTATTGGGCAAATTGTTCCTTACTAAATGGTAGAAACGATCCAGTTAGGAATTCTAGTATGTTTCCTTTAGTAAACAGTTAGCTGTGGACAATATTTAGAGGTTAACTCTATTGGTTGTCTCTGAGAAATCCACCAAGCACTAACAGAGGAATACATCTCAGACTGAGCTATTTGATTAATGCATTCACTTCATTCATCCAGCTTATATTAGGCACATTGTCCTTGGGATACAAGATCTCTGTTTTTGTGGAAATGGTACTTAACTCTAAAGTGAGTAGAGAGACAGTAAACAAAAGATTTAATAAATTATATATACATATATATATATATATATATATATAATATGAAGATAAGGCTGTAGCAATAGGACAGCATAAGAAACATCAGGGCAGTCAGTTTTTATGCTTGTGCTGAGGGTGGAAGTGGTCAGGGTAGGCCTTCTGGAAAGAGTGAGACTTGAGCAAAGATTTGAAGGACTTCAGCAAGATAGGGAGATGGATATATGAGCAGAGAATGCCATGAAGACTGAAAAGATATAAATGAAGCTCTCAGGTGGGAAAGGAAATGACATGAAAGCAGCAAGAAGGCCAGTGCAGCTGGAACAGAGTGAGCTAGGGAAATAGTAAGAAGTGAGACCAGGAAGGTAATGAGAAGGAAGCCAGACTGCAAGATGGTGGATCAGGAAGACCCTGAGCTCACCTGCTCTCACTGGCCATACCAAATTACAACTGTTTACAGAGCCCCCACTAGAAAGACTGGCGGATACCAGAAATGACCTTTTACAAGAGTGACAGGTAGGAGGGGTGAAGTCAAGGTATAGTAAAGAACCATACTGTAGTGGTGAGTGACCCACAAATAGGAGAATAATTACAAATGCAAAGTTTCTTACCAAGGAATAAGGGCTCTAAGCCCCACATCAAGATTCTTAGCTCAGGGATGTTGCACCAGGAAGATGAATCCCCACAGTATTTGGCTATGAAGACCAACAGGGCTTTCTTTGGGGAAGCCTAGATGGCTCTGGAAAGTAGAGACCACTCTTAGAGAGTGCACACAGGACTCTGGGACTCAGGGCAGAAGCAGTAATTTGAAAGTGTTAATCGCTCAGTCGTGTCTTACCCTTTGCGACCCCATGGACTGTAGCCTGCCAGGCTCTTCTGTCCATGGGATTCTCCAGGCCAGAATACTGGAGTCGATTGCCATTCCCTTCTCCAGGGATCTTCCCAACCCAGGTCTCCTGCATTGCAGGCAGATTCTTTACTGTCTGAGCTCCAAGTGATTTGAAAGGAGAGCAGTAATTTGCTGATCTCGGAGAGTCTCTTGGAGAGGCAAGGAGGCAGCTGGAGCTCACCTCTAGCATGTGGACACCAGCATCAGCAACTTTTGGGACTCATTCTTTCTGGTGAGCACTGGTGCTTTCCAGCACTATTTTAGAATCCTCTCTCTAGACCCTTAGCCTTGGGACCCAGCCCTGCCCACCGGCCTGTAGGCACCAGTCGGTACTGGACCACCTCAGGCAAAAGAAATAGTTGGGGTGGAGTGGGAAGACACAGTTCCACCTACCAGCAGGCAGGCCACCTAAAGAGGCCTTGGGCCCACAGCTGCCCCTGGACACAGCCTTGCCAACTTGAAGGCTCTGGAACTGACCCCACATACCAATGTGCTGGCACTAGACCCAGAGGAAATATTTTCAAATGGTATAACTAAGAAGTTAATGTCCCAAATATATAAACAGCTCATACAACTCAACATCAAAAAAAAAAAAAAAATCAACCCTATAAAAATAATGGACAGAATATCTGAATAGACATTTTTCCAAAGAAGATATATAGGCAAATAGGCAAATGAAGAGATGCTCAATGTGCTAATCATCAAAGAAATGCAAATCAAAAACCATAATGAGTTATCACTTCACACCTGTCAGAATGGCTATCATCAAAAAGACCACAAAAGAAGGTGTTGGAGAGTATGTTGAGGAAAGGGAATCCTTGTACATTGTGGGTTGGAATATGAATTAGTACAGCCACAATATGGAGGAAAGTGGAAAGTAATATGGAGGCTCCTCAAAAAACTAAAAATAGAGCTACCATATGATCCAACAATTCCACTCCTGGGTATACAGCTGAAGAAAATTAAAACACAAATTTGAAAAGACCAAATGTTCATAGGCTGCCTCTATATTTTAAATATTATGAATAATGCTGCTGAGTGTCCATTAACAGATGAATGGATAAATAGGATTAGGTATATTTACACAATAAAATATTCAGTTCAGTTCAGTTTAGTTCAGTCGCTCAGTCGTGTCCGACTCTTTGCAACCCCATGAATCGCAGCACACCAGGCCTCCCTGTCCATCACCAACTCCTGGAGTTTACTCAAACCCATGTCCATCGAGTCGGTGATGCCATCATCAACCATAAAAAAGGAAATTCTGTCATTTATAAAAATGTGGTACTATGCTTAGTGAAATAACTTAGAAAGACAAATACCGTATGTTATCATTTATGTGGAATCTAAAAAAATAAAATGAATGAATATTGCAAAACAGAAACAGACTCAAAAATATAGAGACAAAACTAGTGGTTACCAGTGGGGAGAGTAGGAGCAAAATGGGGAAGAGGATTAAGAGGTACAAACTACTATGTATAAAATAAATTGCAAAGATATATTTGTATAACACAGGATTGCCAATATTTATAACAATTTTAAATGGAGGGTATTCTATAAAAATATTAAATCACTATACTGTACACTTGAAACTAATATAATATTGTAAATCAGTTATACCTCAATTAAGGGCCAGGGTATATAGGGCACTAATCCATTATAGGGCTTTAGGGTTTTACTATTAAAATATGTGGAGCTATTGAAGAATTTTAGGCAAAGAAGTGGTAAGGTTTTTGATGTATAGTAAGTACAGAAAATGCACAAATCCTAAGAGCACTAATTCCTGAATTTTCACAAAATAAGTTCACCAATTTAATCAACATTCAGATCAGGAAACATATTATTAATACCCATAATCCTTCCCATCTGCCATCTCCCAGTCACTGCTTCCTACCAAGGAAATCTCTGCCCTGACTTCTAAAACCAGATTAACTTTGTGGTTAAAAAAAAAAAAAAATCATGTTTTGTACTCTATACTTGGTATACTTTGTTTAATATTACATTTGTGAATTGTATTTGCAGTTCCTACATTCTCATTACTGGTTACTATTCTATGATGCTATAGTTTATTATGCATTCTCCACTTGATAAACATTCAATTTGTTCTCCCTTCTGACTATTATGAATAATGCTTCTTATGAACATTTTTCTACTTCTTCCGATGAGTGCATATAGGCATTTTTAAATTTCTCACACACTTAGTACTGAAATTACTGGGTCACAGAATGTGCTTTTGATCAAATTCAGTGGATACTGCCAAGGAGTTTGCCAAAGTGATTATACCAATTTCCATGTCTATTTAGTAAGAATTGAATTCTAATTGTTCCATATCCTCAACAATACCAGAACTGTATATACTTCACATTATAGAGCGTTCTGGAGCATGGGGAGAGGAATTCCACTGATATTATCATTTCCTTGTTGGCTAGAAATTTGAAGATGTTTCATAAGCCTAATAGTCACTTAGATATCTTTTGTAAAATACCATTCAGATATTTTTGTCCATTTTTTCCTACTGGCTTGTCTTTCCCAATATTGATTTATGAAAGTTATTTTATATTGTATTTATATATGTGGTAGGCAGATTAATGGTCTTCAGGAGTGTCCACATTCAGATCCATGGTGCCTATGAATATGTTATCTCTCTTGACAAAAGGGACCTTGCAGATTTGGTTAATGAGTTTGAAATAGAGGAGCCTGGATGACAGGACTTCCCATGTGGCTTGGGTGGTAAAGAATCCTTCTGCAATGCAGGAGACCTGGGTTTGATACCTGGGTTGGGAAGATCCCCAGGAGAAGGGAAAGGCTACTCACACCAGTACTCTGACCTGGAGAATTCTGAATAATAGATTTTGTTCTGAACAATAGAATGGGAAAGACTAGAGATCTCTTCAAGAAAATTAGAGATACCAGGGGAACAATTCTTGCAAAGATTGGCACAAAAAAATACAGAAATGGCATGGACCTAACTGAAGCAGAAGATATTAAAAGAGGTAGCAACAATTCACAAAAGAACTATACAAAAAAAGATCTTCATGACCCAGATAACCATGATGGTATGATCACTCACCTAGAGCCAGACATTCTGGAATGTAAAGTCAAGTGGGCCTTTGGAAGTATCACTATGAACAAAGATGATGGAGGTGATGGAATTACAGTTGAGCTATTTCAAATCCTAAAAGATGATGCTGTGAAAGTGTTGCACTCAGTATGAGAGCAAATTTGGAAAACTCAGCAGTGGCCACAGGACTGGAAAAGGTCAGTTTCCATTCCAATCCCAAAGAAAGGCAATGCCAAAGAATGTTCAAACTAAGCACAATTGTACTCAACTCACACACTAGCAACGTAATGCTCAAAGTTCTCCAAGCCAGGCTTCAACAGTACATGAACTGTGAACTTCCAGATGTTCAAGCTAGATTTAGAAAATGCAGAGAAACCAGAGATCAAATTACCAACATCTGTTGGATCATCACAAAAGCAAGAGAGTTCCAGAAAAAGCATCTACTTCTGCTTTATTGACCATGCCAAAGCCTTTGACTGTGTGGATCACAACAAGCTGTGGAAAATTCTTCAAAAGATGGGAATACCAGACCACCTGACCTGCCTCCTGAGAAATCTGTATGCAGGTCAAGAAGCAAAAATTAGAACTAGACATGGAACAACAGACTGATTCCAAATAGGGGAAGTAGTATGTCAAGGCTGTGTATTGTCACCCTGCCTATTTAACTTATATGCAGAGTACATCATGAGAAATGCCAGGCTGGATGAAGCACAAGATGGAATCAAGATTGCTGGGAGGAATATCAATAACCTCAGATATTCAGATGACACCACCCTTATGGCATAAAGCAAAGAAGAGCTGAAGAGCCTCTTGATGAAAGTGAAAGAGGAGAGTGAAAAAGCTGGCTTAAAACTCAACATTCAGAAAACTAAGATCATGACATCTGGTCCCATCACTTCACAGCAGATAGATTGGGAAATAGTGGAAACAGTGACAGACTTTATTATTTTGGTTTCCAAAATCACTGCAGATGGGTGATTGCATCCATGAAATTAAAAAATGCTTGCTCCTTGGAAGAAAAGCTGTGACCAACCTAGACAGCATATTAAAAAGCAGAGACATTACTTTGCTGACAAAAGTCCATCTAGTCAAAGCTATGGATTTTCCAGTAGTCAAGTATGGATGTGAGAGTTGGTCTATAAAGAAAGCTGAGTCCTGAAGAACTGATGCTTTTGAACTGTGATGTTGGAGAAGACTGTCCCTTGGACTGAAAAGAGATACAAGCAGTCAATCCTAAAGGAAATCAGTCCTGAATATTCACTGGAAGGACTAATGCTGAAGCTGAAACTCCATTACTTTGGTCCCTGATACCAAGAACTGACTCCTTGGAAAATACCCTGATGTTGGGAAAGATTGAAGGTGGGAGGAGAAGTGGACAGAGGGTGAGATGGTGGGATTGCATCGCTGACTCAAATGACATGAGTTTGAGCAAGCTCCGGGAGTTGGTGATGGACAGGGAAGCCTGGCGTGCTACAGTCCATGGGGGCACAAAAAATCACACATGTCTGAGTGACTGAACTGAACTGAACCTGGATGATCTGGGTGATGCCAATCTAATCATGAGTCATTCAAAGTATAAGAGGAAAGCAGAAGAGAGGATCAGAGGGACATGATAGAAGGACCCATCAATGCTGGCATTGAAGTTGGAAGAAGGAGAACTTGAGTCAAGGCTGTGTCAACTTTAAGAAACTGGGCCTGGCTCTATATCTGACAGCCAGGCAAGGAAACAGGGACCTTACTCCTATAACCACCACTCCAATGAGCAAGAAAATAGATCCTCCCTTGGACTGTCTAGAAAGAAAAACAGCCAAGGTATCAAATCACTAATACCTTGATTTTAGCCCAGTGAATGCCATGTCCTAATCCTGATTTACAGAACTGTAAGATAGTAGTTGTGTTATTTAAACTGTTAGCTTTTTGGTAAATTACTATGGTAACAACAGAAAACCAATGCAGAGTCCACTGTGTATATTTATTGCAAACATCTGTTCTAAGGCTTGCCTTTACACTGTTCAAATGCTATAATTTTATGGGAAGTTCTTAATATGTTTTATTATGTACTTCCTGAGTGTTAGAATCTGTGCTAGTTTCTTTTCTCCCCACCAGCTTCATTGAGATAAAATTGATGTATAACATGTGTAAGTTGGAGGTATTTAACAAGTTGGGTATCCATATACATTATAAAATGATTACCACAATAAGTTTAATTGACACATCCATCACTTCAGTAACCATTTGTGAGTGTGTGTACGGTGAGAACTTTAAAGATCTACTTTCTTAGCAACTTTTAAGTACATAATGCAGTATTGTTAACTATAGTCACCATGCTGTACATTAGATTTCTAGAAGGTATTCATCTTATAAGTAAAATGTATTCCCCTTGTTACCTACATCCATTCCCCCTCCCTCCTGGCCCTAGTCTCTGCCTCTGGCAACCACCAATCCATTCTGTTTCAATGAGGTTTATCTCTTGGATTTCATATATAAATGAAATCATATGGTATTTGTCTTTGTCTGACTTATTTCACCTAGCATAATGCCCTCCAGGCTTATCAGGTTATCACAGATGGCAGAATTTCCTTCTTTTTATGCCTGAATAGTATTCCATTGTGTATATACAGTACATTTTCTTTATTCATTCATCTGTTGACAGATACTTACATTGTTTCCATGTTTTGGACATTGTAAATAATGCTGTAATGGAGAAGGTCTTAGTTTTTAAGATGTTTGATTATAGTTAATGCCTTCTTATACTCTACTTAAGACATCTTTGCCTACTTCAAGATCACAAAAATATTATACTATGTTGTCTTCTAACATATGTGTTGTTTTAACAGTCACATTTGCTTAGTGCTCTAATTTATTTCTGCTTCTGGACTGAAGTAAAGATCAAGGTTATTTTTTCAAACTGATCCAACTGATATAATACCATTTGTTTGAGAATATTATTCTTTGATATCTTTGTCATGAATCAGATACTATATGTGAGTCTATTTCTTGGTTCTCTGTTCTGGTTCATTGGTCCATTTGTTTATATGAACACAAATACCTCACTGTCTTAAGTTTTAACTTATAATTATACTTGATGTTTTTCTGGTATTTTGCCATTCAGCTTTTTTTTTTTTTTTTTTTCTCTTCTTGAAGATCTCCTGAACTTTGCCCTTTGCATTTCTCTATAAGTTTTATAATTAGCTTCTAAATTTCCATAGGAAAATTGCTTGCATTTTTGGTAAATTGCATTGAACCTAAAAACTAATTTGAGGGGTATCTTTAGAGTAATGAGTTATTATGGTTTGTTCCTGTCTATTTAGGTCCTCTTTAATTTCTCTCAATTTTGTAATTTTTAATTTCAGATCTTGCACCTCTTCATTAAAATTTTCCCTAGAAATCTGATTTTTTTGAGACCTTTGTACACAGAATCTTTATAAAATGTGTTATTTTTATTGGTATTTAGAAACACTTTTTATATTGACATTTTAATCAAGTGTCTTTGTAAAATTATTTCTACTAGTTTGTTCATAGACATGATTGGGTCTTCTGTGAAGAATGGTATATTCCTCTCTTCCTTTCCAATCCTTATACTAGATGTTTTTCTTGACTAATAGCAGTAGCTAGACATCGATACAAAATTCAAATAAAGCAGTGATACCACTAGATTTAGTTTATAAATTTTTTTTAAATGATTATGAGAGAGATTAGCTTACTTCCTTTTTTTGTGATATCTGTAAAGATTTGGACTTCAAAATGCTAGCCTCAGAAAGAAAACAAAGAGTTGGTAGATATTATTTCTTTCCTTTTTATTGTAAGAATATGTGTAAAATAGATTTTCTAACAACTGTTTAGAAGCATTCACTGGCAGAACCAACTGTGCTTGAAGATTTCTTTGTGGAAAGGTTCTTGATAGGTTGTTGGTTTGTTTGTTTGTTTTTTTAGTTTTTTTCTTTTTAGTTTTAGTAAGATGTGTTTTTCTAAATAATCTGTCCTTTTTAAAAATTTCTAATGTTTTGGCATAGAATCATGCCTAATGTCTTTCTCATTTAAACATCTACAGAGTATGTACCAATCCATTGCTGATGTTGGTAATTTGGGTTTTCTCTCACTTTCTTTCTCTTTCTTTTTTTAACCAGTTTAAGACTTTACACCTTTATCATTTTTTAAAAATTAGTTTTAATCTTTAACTTTTTTTTCTATTACATACTTTCTTTCTGTGTCTTTTGAAGGAAGAATAACAACAAAAACAAAGATAGTTCCATGACAGATTGGCTGTGGAGTGTAGGAGCCAATGATGACTCTAAGGTATCTGGTCTTTGGAATTTGATGGTTGGCATCGCAGTCAACTTAGGTAGGGAGGGCTGGAGGAAGCAGGTTTTAAGGACAAGAAAAAGTTTAGTTTTGAATAGATGAGGTTTGACATGTTAATTAGACTCTTAAAAGGATTCGTTGAGTAGACAGTTGAATATGCAATTCTAGAATTAGGAGACATATCTGGACTATACATGTGAAATGAGAAGTCATCCTCATAGAAAGAGTATCTAAGACCAGGAGAATAAATGACATAGCTAACAAATGGCATACTATTCCATGATATAACTGTGGATGATAATCTTAGTCTTGCAGCATTCCAAAACTAAGAGATTTGTGGTAAAAGTACAAGCAAAGAGACTGGCAAGGAACAATGAGGGAAATGTTTTTGAATCCAAGTTCAGAAAGTGTATATGGGGGGAAGGAGAGGTTAAATGTGTCAAATGCTGATACTATGCAAAGTAGAATGAAGATTGAGATTGACCGTAGGAATTTGCAATGTGGAAATCATTGGACAACTTTATAAGTTATAGTTTTAGTGGAGAGGTAGAGGCCAAAAGCTAGACCAAATGAAGGAAGAATAAGACAAAAAATGAGAAACATTGAGTACAGAAAGTTTTGATGCATTTTGCTTGAAGAGAGACTAAGAAATGGGAAAGTGGTGATGGGAAAAGTTGGATTAAAATTGTTTTATATGGTAGAATGACAGAATGCTTATATGTGCAAGGGAATGATTAAGTAGAAAGAAAATGATCATTGTAATGGGAGATGGGGGGTGGAATTTGCTGGAGTATGTTCTTGAATTGATAAGATGACAAAGTGAAGTGAAGTGAAAGTCTCTGTCGTGTCTGTCCTTTGCGACCCCATGGACTCTACAGTCCATGGAATTCTCCAGGCCTGAATACTGGAGTGGGTAGCCTTTCCCTTCTCCAGGGCATCTTTCCGACCTGGGGATTGAACCCAGGTCTCCTGCATTGCAGGTGGATTCTTTACCAGCTGAGTCACCAGTTTGTTAGGCACTCAGTCGGGTCTGACTCTTTGTGACCCCATGGACTGTAGCCCACTAGGCTCCTCTATCCATGGAATTGTTTAGGAAAGAATACTGGAATGGGTTGCCATTTCCTTCTCCAGAGGATCTTCCTGACCCAGGAATCAAACTTGGGCCTCCTGCTTTGCAGGCAGGTTCTTTACCAGCTGAGCTACCAGGGAAGCTGCAAGATGACAAGGGATCTTGTAATTGTCTCCTTTCTCTTGTACAGCCTTCATAGTATATGGTGGAATTCCTTATAATTGTGTCCATAATACAGCTTTGCTTTTAGAATACCATCATAAAAAGATTCATAATTGAAAATGCTGGGGAGACTTTTTTTTCAGAGGGACTTCAAGAACACTTTAAAATCTCCTTTTGCCCAGTAACATCAAACTTTAAAATATAGAATAAAGCAAAAGATAAATGAAAATAATACCCGAGCAGCAAACAAATAGCAGAGGACCTAAGTGCCATTACCCAGATTATTTTACATAAACTTGAGAAGCAGATTTACCAGCAATAAATCACCAGGGAAAAGTGACAGAAATCAACAGAGGAACTAGACAAGACACATGTTGGAAGATCAGATGAGTTCTTATAAATAAATGTAGCTTACATATGATTTAATTAATATATTTTAGTACATTAATGTGGGGTCAGATATTAAAGAGGCAAATAGCTCTGAAACCCCCCAAACTAAGTTTCCATACTTTACCACAGTGCAATAATTGTTCCTAATGAGATAAAGTTCTTTCATCAATGCATGGTAATATACATGGAAAAATTTCAACAGAAAGTTTGTAACAAAACTGAAAAAACATATTTGTGCATAAAGGGGTTAAAAGTACTGACCTGAAAATGTTGCTTTAATGATTTAGTTCACAAAGTTTATTTCCTGTCACTCCTGATAAATGAAACATTATGCCTGCACACAGATAAATATATCAAGATCATACCATCTCTAACATAAATAGACAAGCGTATCCCAGGGTGTGTGTTTTAAAAACACTGAAAGACAAGCATATTGGTCATAAAATGATAGAATGTTAGAAAGAACTTTAAAGTTTTTCTAATCCTTGTTGTATCTGCTCAAAAGGGCAAAGCTCACAATATATGATAAAGGACATATTTTTATACTTTAAATCTCCACCTGTATTTCTCATTCCTTATTTAGAAGAGTTATCTTTTAACCTATGTGTTCATCATGCTAAAATATTTTCAGGCCTTCAGTTAGCTAACATTATATGAATTTGAATTCTGAAATAAACTATTTTCCTATAATTAAGATTATTTTATGATAATTAGAAAGGGAAACTCAAATAGCCTATGCAAAGTATGAAACAGGATGCCTTAAAAATGAAATCCTTGGAACTTAGCTCTATTCCAGCCACTTTGAATAAGAATTTTTATTTGGAATACATATGTCAGAAGACAAAAAAACTAAATATACTTTACTGACAGAAATCAAATTAAGCTGGATCCCCAGAGAAAAACAGCAGGTAAAAGGAAGTTATCCTTATGGGAGCTAAGTAATGTAAGCCATTTTAAGAGAGATTCTGGTAGACAGATTACTTTCATAAAAGGTAATGATTGTACACAAATGCAAAGTTGTTGATATAAGTATATGGTGCAATATCATTGTTTAGAAGGCAAAAAAATGAAGTAACCATAAAGAGGGAAATTTTAAGTAGATTTCATTCTGCTATAAAATTGATTAATATGGAAATATAACATAGATAGCCTGGAAGTGATAAATGTAGGATTTGTGATATAACTTTTATAAGAAATGACACGCAATATGTATATAAAACCTTATATTTAGAAGTTTACATATTAAAATAGTCAGGTTTCCCAGGTGGCTCAATGGTAGAGAATCCACCTACCGATGCAGGAAATGCAGGTTCAATCTCTGAGCTGGAAATATTCCCTGGAGGAGGAAGTAGCACCCACTCAGTATTCCTGCCTGGAAAATCCTATGGACAGAGGAGCCTGGTGGGCTACAGTCCATGGGGTTGCGGAGTCTGACATGATTTACTGACTGAGCAACCTAAGCGTACTTATGGACAATGGGGTGGGAGGAGAAAGGAGAGGGTGGGATGTATGGCGAGTGTAACAGGAAAGCTTACTTTACTGTATGTAAAATAGATAGCCAATGGGGATTTGCTATATGACTCAGGAGACTCAAACCTGGGCTCTGTAATAACCTAGAAGGATGGGGAGGGAGGTGGGAGGAAGGTTCAGGAGGCAGGGGGCATGTGTATACCTATGGCTGACTCGTTTTGATGTTGGACAGAGACTAACATAATTCTATAAAGCAATTATCCTTCAATTAAAAAATAAATAAAAAAATAGCAGTGGTTCTTTGAGAGCTGGAAATGAGTTATTTTCATAACCTTTTATATTTCCTAAGTTTTTACCATGAGCATGTACTTTTGTTTTAAAATACTTAATTTTTTTTTTCAATTGAGTATAATAATACATTTTCTTGGTAAATTTTCTCTTCTATTCATGAGGTAAATTCTCTTAGCATTTGCAGTGGATCCTTCTTTTCCTTTGCCTTTATATTAACATGCACATTAAATATGCACATGTATGTATTCTTTAATCACAAATGGATCATCTTACATATTACTCATTTGAGAATCTTACAGAATTTTTTCATATTAGTACATTTGGATCCAAGTCAATAATTTTAACAGATGCTTGCTATTTTATTACTATTAAAATTTTTAAAAGTTAGATTCTTTTTTATTTATTTTAAACCGTGTGTACTCATTCAAGGAGTGCTACTTAGCCATTAATGAAGACTTTCCAGAGGAGTTTAAAAGATCTTGAAGTTATAATGATACAGTATCAAACAAACCTTAAAGCAGAGTAAAATAAAGCAACATCTCCACAATGCAAAAAGAAAAAATGCAATAGAATAAGGATAAAGAAACTACATTTAAATGTTAGTACTATGACCAAAGGTGACTATTTTCTGTCAAAATGTTAAGAGTGGTGGAATTGAAGAGAATTTTCTGTAACTTTTACAGTTTTTTGTTATCAAATTTTCTGTGATGGTCAGGTTTTTCTTTGAAAATCCAGAAACATAAGGTAAAATAAATAATTTATTTGATAACAACTTACATTCAACCTGTTATACACATTTGATTTTAAACTCTTTCAGACTTTAATTTCTAAGGGGCTGAGGATCTTTGATAAAAAGCAGGAAGTCAAATCTGGACTGATGGATCCATTGCTTTTTAAAAAAAAATTTCTCATTAAGATTTTAATGTAGTATAAATGAAAATTCTCACTTTAAAAATTAAAGTTTCCATTTAATTTTTTAGAATAAAGATTTAGTGCACAGATACAGCCAAAAGCCAACAGAAAAATAGCTTTGCCCTGTTATTTCCGTACGAAAGCACTGCAATTACTCAGAACAGGCCAAAAGGAAAAAAAAAAATGCAATCCTCTGAGTTCTAGGCTTCACAAAAGGACCACATATTATACTATGTGCATCAATTTGATATGCAAGTGTGCAATAAATATATGGATATAAATTCCTATCTACATCATTCTAGAGTATTCATAGATCAAGCATTACTTCTTTTAAGTTCTAAAAATATAAACTTTATTATTGTAAAACTGGTAAAATGAAGTAACAGCTGGTGGAGTATCCTGTTATTATCTTAGGTATTTTTCTGACTAAGTTATTTCATGTTCACATGAATGATTTTCCTGTTGATATAATATTTTAAAAGCCTTCTTAAGTGGACAATGCAAATATAAAATAAAATAAAATAGAAGAAAGCAATAGAATTGGGAAGACTAGAGATCTCTTCAAGAAAATTAGAGATACAAAGAGAACAACATTTCATGCAAAGATGGGCACAATAAAGGACAGGAAAGGTATGGATCTAACCGAAGCAGAAGATATTAAAAAGAGGTGGCAAGAATACACAGAAGAACTGTACAAAAAGGGTCTTAATGACCCAAATAGCCACAATGATGTAACTTAGAGCCAGACATCCTGGAGTGTGAGGTCAAGTGGGACTTAGGAACCATTACTACTAACAAAGTTAGTGGAGGTGATGGAATTTCAGTGAACTATTTCAAATCCTGAAAGATGCTGCTGTTAAAATGCTAAATTTGGAAAACTCAACAGTGGCTACAGGACTTCAAAAGATCATTCTTCATTCCAATCCCAAAGAAGGGCAATGTCAAAGAATGTTCAAAATACCACACAATTGGGCTCATTTCATATGCTAGCAAGGAAAGCTCAAAATCCTTCAAGCTGGGCATCACTTGTATGTGAATCAAGAACTTCCAGATGTAAAATCTGGATTTAGAAAAGGCAGAGGAACCAGGGATCAAATTGCCAACATCTGCTGGATCATAGAAAAAGCAAGGGAATTCCAGAAAAAAAGCATCTATTTCTGCTTCATTGGCTAAACTAAAGCCTTTGAATATGTGGATCACAGCAGAGGGAAATTCTTAATGAGATGGGAATATCAGGACACCTAACCTGAGAAACCTGTATACAGGTCAAGAAGCAACAGTTAGAACTGGACATGGAAAAATAGACTGATTCAAAATTGGTAAAGGAGTACATCAAGGCTGAAAATTGTCACCCTGATTATTTAACTTATATGCAGAGTACATCACGTGAAATGCTGGGCTGGATGAAGCACAAGCTGGAATCAACATTGCTGGGAGAAATATAATAACCTCAGATATGCAGATGACACCACCCTAAGGGCAAAAAAGGGAAGAGGAACTAAAGAGTCTCTTGATGAAGGTTAAAGAAGAGAGTGAAAAAGCTGGTTTAAAACTCAACATTCAAAATATTAAGATCACAACATCCAGTCCCATCACTTTATGGCCAAAAGATGGTGAAACAATGGGTACAATGACAGATTTTTATTTTCTTGGACTCCAAAATCACTGTGGATGGTAACTGCAGCCATGAAATTAAAAGACATTAGCTCCTTGGAGAAAAGCTAAGACAAACCTAGACAGCATATTAAAAAGCAGAGACATTACTTTGCCAACAAAGGTCTATATAGTCAAAGCTATGGTTTTTCCAATAGTCATATATGCATGTGAGAGTTGAACCATATAAAAGATTGAGCACTGAAGAACTGATGCCTTCAAACTGTTGTGCTGGAGAAGACTCTTGTGTGCCCCTTGAACAGCAGGGAGATCCAACCAGTCAATCCTAAAGTAATCAACCCTGAATATCCATTGGAAGGATTGATGATGAAATTGAAGCTCCAGTTCTTTGACTACCTGATGCAAAGAACTGACTCTTTGGAAAAGACCCTGATGCTCGGAAAGACCGAAGGAAGGAGGAGAAGGAGGGTAACAGAGGATAAGATTGTTAGATGGCATCACTGAGTCAATGGACTTGAGTTTGAGCAAACTCTGGGAGATAGTGAAGGACAGGAAAGCCTGGTGTGCTGCAGTCCATGGGGTCACAAAAAGTCAGACACAACTGAGTGACTGAACAACAAATAATACTTAAAAAAAAAAAAAAAGAAGAAAACCCTCTGGAGTCATGCTTCCAGCAAAGAAGTGAACTGACAAACTTTGTTGCAAGTTCATGGACATTATATTTAACCAAGTGTAATATGATTCACACTTACATGAAATAATAATAAAATATTTTAATATGTATAAAATATTTAATATGTATAAAATCAAGGGTGGTTCTATGATGGTAGAGAAGGAGGTATCAGGAATCTGTCCTCTGCTAGATGACAGTGGCCCTGCCAGAATCTGTCTTACGTAACTACTGTGGGACACTAGGGTCTACTTAAGGTTTGCAACTTTCAGGTAGAGCGTTGGACAATACATTGCTGTTAATTTGGGTCAATTTCAGCTCTTCGTGCATTCTCCCACCCTAGCCCCATGGTAGGCAGCCATGCACATGTGCGCCAGGAGTTTGAGGGAGTCAAGCTGGGGAAGAATGGATGTTGTCCTTCAAGGATCAGGAATCTGTGTGTTTCACCAGTTGGTGCTTTGACCACAGACATGCAGACAAAGAGGCAAGCAGCCATCGTTTTTGTAGCTTCTCACAGTGTTGCAAGCCCCTCCCTATCTGGCTGAAGTGACTTCCAGGGGGATTTCAAGGCCTGAGACTCTTTCTCCACTTATTTTCCCCTTTTTCCCCACTGGGGAGGCAAACATTAAAAAATCAGACATTCAAAGGCAACCATGCCAAAGCAACTATGAGTAAAATTAAGTGACAGCACATACCAATAGAAAGTTGCCAGCTCAAAAAAAGACCTAAGAAAACCTTAGATTTATACTTTAGGCTTATCTTTGACACAGAGACAATCTTCTATAACAATCAAAAAACCCCAAAGAAGCTATGACAAAACCCAGCAAATCCTGAGGAATAGGGTGAATCTGGTCTTCACCATATTGTTAGGTTCAAATGTCTACTTTTCAGTAAAAATATCATAAGGCACTCACAGAAACAAGAAAGTCAAATCTATTCAAAGGAAACAAAATCAACAAACTATTGCTGAAAAGACCTAATGGCAGATCTATGAAGTTTTAAAAACAATTGTTTTAAAGATACTCAAATAACTAAAGGAAGATATGAAAAAAGTGAAGAGAACTATATGTGAATAAAATGGAAATATCAGTAGAGAGATAGAAAACCTAAAAAAAATTATAAAATTCTGAAGCTGAAATTACAATAACTGAGATGAAGTAAAAAGATCATTAGAGAAATTCAAAGTCAGAGTTGAGTAGACAGAAGGAAACAAATTCTGCAAACTTGAAAATAGGAAAATAAAAATGATTGAATCTAAGGAGCAGAAAAAAATAGTGTTGAAGAAAGCCTAATGTATATAAGCTGGAATCAAGACTGCCAGGAGAAATATCAACAACCTCATATGCAGATGATACCACTCTACTGGTAGAAAGTGAAGAGGAACTAAAGACTCCCTTGATTACAGTGAAAGAGAAGAGTGAAAAGGCTGGCTTGAAACTCAAAATTCAAAAAGCTAAGATCATGGCATCTGGTTCCATCACTTCATGGCAAACAGATGAGGAAAAAGTGGAAGTAGTGACAGACTTTGTTTTCTTGGACTCCAAAATCACTGTGGATGGTAACTTCAGCCATGAAATTAAAAGATTTTTTTCTCCTTGGAAGGAAAGTTATGAAAAACCTAGACAGCAAATTAAAAAGCATAGATATCTTACTTTACTGACAAAGGTTCATGTAGTCAAAGCTTTGGTTTTTCCAGTAGTCATACAGATGTGAGAGCTGGACCATAAAGAAAGCTGAGTGTTGAAGAATTGATGCTTTCAAATTGTGGTGCTGGAGAAGACTCTTAAGAGTCCCTTGGACAGCAAGGTGATCCAACCAGTCAATCCTAAAGCAAATCTACCCTGAATATTCACTGGAAGAACTGATGCTGAAACTGAAGCTCCAATAATTTGACTGCCTGGTGGCAAGAGCTGACTCACTGGAAAATACCCTGATGCTGGGAAAGATTGAAGGCAGGAGGAGAAGGGGGTGACAGAGGATGAGATAGTTAGTTTTACTGACTCAGTGGAACATAAAGTTGAGAAAACTCCTGGAGGTAGTGGAGGACAGAGGAGTCTGGTGTGCTACAGTCCATGGGGTCGCAAAGAATCAAAAACGATTTTGCAACTGAGCAAGGGACCTTTGGAACACCATCAAATAGAACAATAATACACATTGTGGGAGTCCTAGAAGAAGAGACAGAGGGAGCGACAGAGGAAATATTGGAACAATAACTGAGGACTTCCCAGATTTGTTGAAAGATATGAATGTAAGCATCCAAGAAGGTCAGTGAACTCCAAGTAAGATGAACCCAGAGACTCATACAAGACACATTATAATCGGACTTTCGAAAGACAAAATAGTGAGAAGATCTTGAAAGTATCAGGAGAGAAGTGACTTGTCACATACAAGGGATCCTCAGTAAAATTATGAGCAAATTTCTCATCAGAGAAGGATTCTCTAGGCAAGAATACTAGAGTGGGTTGCCATTTCCTTCTCCATTAGACTCACAGAAGATATAGTATATAAAGTCAGTGTGCAAATCAGTTACCCTTATATATATCAACAGAACAATATGAAAACAGAAATGAAAAAAATTCTATTTATATATCCTAGCATTAAATTTGGAGCAGGAAATGGCAACCCACTCCAGTACCCTTGCCTAGAGAATCCCATGGACGGAGGAGCCTGTAGGCTGCTGTTCATGGGGTAGCGAAGAGTCAGACATAACTGAGCGACTTCGCTTTCACTTTTTACTTTCATGCATTGGAGAAGGAAATGAACACCCCCTCCAGTGTTCTTGCCTGGAGAATCCCAGGGACGGAGGAGCCTGGTGGGCTGCCGTCTATGGGGTCGCACAGAGTTGGACACGACTGAAGTGACTTAGCAGCAGCAGCAGCAGCATTAAAACAGGGTAAAATACTTTGGCATTAGCATTACCAATGAAGTGAAATGAAAACTACCAAGCATTGCTTAAAGAAATTAAAGATGTAAATAAACGGGAGCACATCTCATGTTGATGGAATGAAAGAATATTTTTAAGCTGTCAGTACTGCCTTCAGTAGTGGTGACTGACAGTAGGTATACAAGCAGGTTCACAATTTCAGTGCAATCCCTATCAAAATCCCAATGACATTTTTTTTTTTTTTGCAGAAATAGAGAAACCTATCATAAAATTCATATGGAATCTCAAGAGACATTAAATAGCCAAAATAATCTTGAAAATGAACAAAGCCAGAGGACTCACACTTTCTAATTTCAAAACTTACTACAAACCTGCAGTAACTGAAACAGTATGTACTGGCATAAAGATAGAAATAGAAAATTGAATAGCATGCACTGCCATAAATAAATCCTTACATATATGGTCAAATGATTTGTGACAGAGATATACAGGCCATTCAAGGGGGAGAGGGCAGTATTTTCAACAAATGATGCTGGGGAAAGTGTGGTATATTTGTACAATGGAATATTACTCAGCCTTTAAAAGGAAGGGAATTCTGAGATTATACTACAGTATGGATAAACTTTGGAGACATGATGCTAAGTGAAAAAAAATCTAGTCACAAAAAAGACAAAAACTGTATAATTTCACTTGTAAGAGTTGCTTCGATTAGTCAAATATATAGAGACTGAAATTAAAATTGTGGTTCTTAGGATTTGGGGGGAGAAGGGTATACAGGGTTATTGTTTCATGGGTATAGAGTTTCAGTTTTACAAGATAAAGAGTTCTAGACATGGATAGTGGTGATAGTTTCACATCACTGTGGCTGTATTTAATATCATTGAACCATTTAATAATGGTTAAGATGGTAAATATATTTTACCACAATAAAAAAAAGTGGGAAAAGAGATTAATCAAGAAGCACAGTAACTGCACAAAACCTCTGTGAAACTATATATAACATAGTTATTTGTGAAACTATATATAACTATATATGTGTATATATACATACATGTATAAAACACATTGTACTGTATACAGTTCTCAACTTGATAATTTCCTTATCTACCTCTCTGAGAAAATAGGAACTGAGAGCATCCTTTCACTGGAATCAAAGAATTCAAAAAGTCTTTTTTCAGGACAACATGCTGGGTTACTGAAGGCCACCGGATAACTTTTTGAAAAATTATCTCCAGAGATGTCTCTTCTTGTTTCTCTCTTTTCTCTTGCAAAATCTCCTGAGGTGAGCAGAGGCATTCAGCATCAAATTGTTGCAAACCCTACTTACAAAAGGGAAGTCTCGCTTGAGCTGCGTCTCTGGTGCACCAGCGTCTTCCCTTGACACCCTGATGCGCGTGGCGATCCTGCCTTTAAAATTCAGGAAACCAGTTTGCACTGTGTTTTCTATCCCTTGATCCTTATCAGGCAGCTGCTTCATGGTGTCAGACTCTCAAAGCTCTGGCTTGAACGATGGCCTCAAAAGCTCATAATATTTAGTGTGATCCGATCCCAAATGCATGATTTCAGGTCTTTCAAATTTATGCACAAGTTGCCCTTTGCCTTAAAATCATAGTTAGCAGTTCTCAATTTAGCATTGCTTTTTTATTGTTAGTCATTTTTGAGGACTGAATACCAGGTTTAACGGTACAACAGTGAGACTGACTTTTCAGCAGTATATCAGCCCTTTTATGGCCTAGCAAGTATTACTAACTTTAATAGTCTCCTTTGGAAAAGATCTTTTATTTCTTTTCCAAAAAGGATGTCATTGCTTAGTTTTGTTTAGAGCCAATTTTCTCACTACACAAGAGCTGTGTGTTTAATACTGTGTTGAAAGATTTCCTCCTTCTGCCATTAGCATCTTTCTTTTCCCTCTTTTCCTTAATTTCTCCCCTTCCTTCACTTAAGTACACCTGTGCATGTATCCATTCAGTGATTTATTTTAAAAATGCTAGTGAGTGCCATTCTTGCTTCGAAGCAACAGAATGGAGTGATGTCAATGGTGACACCTAAGAAATTCCTAAAATAGGATTAAATAGCATTTGGAGGAGAAATTGTACAGTCAAATATGTACTAGAAACAAGAAGCAGTCTTTCTCAGGATACACTTAGGAATTGATTAATATCTCTGATATATGCAGCATTAAACTGCTTATAAAGTCTAAGAATTCAGGGTTTATTTGGAGAGGCAGTACAAATTAATATGAATGAAATGTAGGACTCTGTTTAAATGTCCCAAATCATTCAACATAATTTTAGCATGGTGACTAAGACCTTTTGGGCTTCCCTGGTGGCTCAGTGGTAAAGAATCTGCCTGCCAATGCAGAAGATATGAGATTGATCCCTGGATTGGGAAGATCCCCTAGAAGAGGATCCCCCTCTAATATTCTTGCCGGAGAAGTCCCATGGCCAGAGGAACCTGGCAGGCTACAGTCCACGGGGCTGCAAAAGAGCCAACCATGGCTTAGCGGCCAAACAGCAACAGCGTCAGACCCTTCAGTCTCGCACCAATCTCCCCCTCAGTCACCATTAACCAGCCCCTGCCCGTATCTGATGCTTTAATTCCTGTAGGTCAGCTGTTCTCAACTAGGGTCAATTTTGCTTTCAATCTCAGGGAATATTTAGTGATGTTTGCAGGCAATTTTTATTTGTCACAACTTGGCTTGTGGGGGTTGCTACTGATGTGTAGTGAGTAGAGGCCAGGGACATGCCAAGGTGCACAGGGAAACCTTCCACAACAAGAATTACCCAGCCCTAAGTGCCAGTGGTGCTGAAGCTGAGAAGCCCTGCTGTGGCTCTTTACCCAGATTGCGTCTTAGGCACCTGCTGTGACATCCTTTCTTTTCCAAACCTCTAATCACCCATCTTAAAATTCAGCTCAAAGGACAGTACATCTTTAAAATGTTATCCCCCCCCCAAAAAAAAATAAAATGTTATCCCAAGTTGGTTCCTTTGTCCTATTAATATTCTCTAAGAGCATTTAATCATTGATTCAGCTTTTTCGCTCATACCCATTAAGTCATAACTTAATTCTTTACATTTCTGTCTCCTGTACTGGGATCCAAGCTGCTCAAGAATCAGGAAAATGTATCTTGTTAACCTTCACAAATCCAATGCTTGGTGCTTAACATGTTTAGAGAGTGAATGGAGTGAAAATAGGTGATTGGTATTTTAAAGGCCAGCAGTGAGTTGCTGTCAAAGGTCAGTCATTTTTACTTCAGTAAATGATAACTCTTGGTACCCCCCTGCTAGCAATCTGAAGTATCATCACTGGGGATTTCTGAAAAGAGAGGATTTAAGTATAGTTGAAATGAAAGTCGCTCAGTTGTGTCCGATTCTTTGCGACCCCATGGAATGCAGCCTGCCAGGCTCCGCTGTCCATGGAATTCTCCAGGCAAGAATACTGGAGTGGGTTGCGTGAATAAAACTGCTGCCTATTGGAGAAAAAGATCCACAACATTGTAAATCACTCATATGCCCCAATTCAAATGATACAATAGAAAAAAAAAAAAAAGAAAAGGAAATGCTGACTCAAGTCCACTCAGACATGGTGACCTAGGCTGGTGTCACATCCCTGGAACCTGGGCAGACTTGGATCCCAGGGCTGGAGTGTCTTGGATCTGAGGGTGCTAGGAAGATGTGCCTGGCAGTGAGCTGTCTACTGAAGGACTGGGAGAATCTCCGTCTCTGGGGGCTGGGGGAGGTCCTCCTGCAGCCAAGCCAAGCCTACTGAACCCAAAGGATGCTGGAACATCTGGGATGGAAGAGCTTTGAAAAGTCCCCCGAGCTACAAGACTCCTGGTGGTGGGCATCCCAATTTCAGTCTCCTTTCTTGGAGTCATCCCACCTACAGATGACATCACCCTCCACAGAGTGGAGTTGCAGGAATTAGTATGTGTGGGAAATAAAGGTCAAGGGGGAAGGATTCAAGAGACACAAGTATAGCTGAAATAGCATTCAAAAGGACATGCTTATCTATTAGTTTAATTGTGAATACATCACTATTTTAGCATTTTTGGTGGGTTCTAATAGGTCAAACATATGTGGATATTGGCTAGAAAGTAAATGTTTTATCCAGTTGTGATAGGATGTTTTCTAGTTACGAGGCACTGACCATGACATGCCAGAATGCCTAGATGTGAGGCCTTGACTGAATTAGAGATGCCAAAGGGCTGGGCCTTCAGCACATTGCCTGGGTTAAAGACAGAAAGAGCCCTTTTAAGAGCTGAGACGCACAAGTTAACTGCAGTGCTTCTGATAAAGGCAGCACTTCTAGATAGATGACTTTCTAATCTGGCTATCCAGGCTATGCTGAAAACTTACCTGAATGACTTGTGTTTCAATAGCAAGTTGATACAGGGGTGGAGTAAAAGAGATTCCGAGTTTGTATAGAGTCAGTACTTCAGAGGAGGGTCACGTATATGCCTGTCTCCCTGTGGAGTGAAACACAGGCAGATATTCTTTTCTTGACACATGAAAAGCTGCTTGAAACACAGCATTACTCTTCATTTTGTACCTTTTGGGTATATGTTTTGAAATTTCTAACCATGTGAGAATTTTAAAAAATGTTATCTTTACTTTTGGAAGGAAACTTGAAGGCTTATGGGACCAAGAAGCAGTAATTACAACAGAGCGTGAATAAATAGAAGGAAGAGAAGGATTTCTATTTGGGACTCTTCCAAAAACAGAAAAATAACTTGAAACTTGCTGAACAAGCCCTGGGAAATTTTCTGCATTTTTATAGTATCAAAAAACATCCAGTTTTGCCATTTAAAAATTGTTTTTCCATTAAAAAATTATTTTTTCTGAGATACAGACCTGAATATTAAAATATTTTTTCTAAACTTGAGATTTTTTAAATTCCAGACTTAATTGAGTAAGATAGAAAGGGTAGCTTAAATGTACATAAAATCACAAGGAAAATGGTTTAAAATAAGTGAGGGATCACAGGCAAAAATAAAGTTTCTTTTTTAAAAAAAGATGAATCAAGATAGGGGGATAAAATACAAAAGACATCTAAAAATATACTTAGTACTTCTGAATATCCAGAAGCAAATGTGAAGAGAACATGTTTTGTTAACACATACCCTGGGATCCATAAAACAAAAATATATTTGTCTCAATATGGAGATATGCAATGAGTTTCTTGTATATCTACATGAAATAATAAATAATATCCTAAACAGCATCCTCATAGTGAGGGCCTTGAGGGTGTCTTTGTATAGACTCTCCTGATCCGCTAAAGGCCTCAACCAAGCCACCTCTCAGGGCAGTTACTGCTGATGTTACCAAGTAATAAACATTACGTTTTAGAGTTTCTATAGAAATGGAATCCCTGAATGTCTACTGTGGGCCCCAATGTGTTGCCTTCCCAGTTCCCACCCACCCACACCCTTTCTTTTCCCTGTAATTTACATAATAGCAAGCTGATAGCAGCAATAATGTGTGCTTTAAAGAGATTGTGCTTATAGCAGCAATGATGTGTGCTATTAATTCTGAAAGAGATGGGAATACCAGACCACCTGCCCTGCCTCCTGAGAAATGCAGGTCAGGAAGCAACAGTTAGAACTGGACATGGAACAACAGACTGGTTCCAAATAGGGAAAGGAGTATGTCAAGGCTGTATATTGTCACCCTGCTTATTTAACTTCTATGAAGAATATATCATGTGAAATGCTGGGCTGGATGAAGCACAAGATGGAATCAAGATTGCCGGGAGAAATATTAACCTCTGATAGGCAGATGACACCACCTTTATGACAGAAAGTGAAGAAGAACTAGAGTCCCTTGGTAAAAGTGAAAGAGGAGAGTGAAAAAGTTGGCTTAAAGCTCAACATTCAGAAAACTAAGATCATGGCATCTGGTCCCATCACTTCATGTCAAATAGATGGGGAAACAATGGAAGCAGTGACAGACTTTATTTTTCTGGGCTCCAAAATCACAGCAGATGGTGACTGCAGCCATGAAATTAAAAGATGCTTGCTCTTTGGAAGTAAAGCTATGACCAACCTAGACAGCATATTAAAAAGCAGAGACATTGCTTTCCCAACAAATGTCTGTATAGTCAAAGTTGTGTTTTTTCCAGTGGTCATGTATGGATGTGAGAGCTGGACTATAAAGAAAGCTGAGCATCGAAGAATTGATGCTTTTGAACTGTGGTGTTGGAGAACACTCTTGAGAGTCCCTTCAACTGCAAAGAGATCCAACCAGTCAATCCTAAAGGAAATCAACCCTGAATATTCATTGGAAGGACTGATGCTGAAGTTGAAACTCCATTACATTGGCCACCTGATGTGATGAACTGACTCATTTGAAAAGACTCTGATGCTGGGATAGATTGAAGGCAGGAGGAGAAGGGGTGACAGAGGATAAGATGGTTGGGTGGTATCACCGACTCCATGGACATTAGTTTGAGTAAGCTCTGGGGGTTGGTGATGGAGAGGGAAGCCTAGCATGCTGCAGTCCATGGGGTCAGAAAGAGTCGGACATGATGGAGCAACTGAGCTGAACTGAGCAGCAATTTTATAAAGCATAGTTCTAACCTTTCAGCTGAATCAAGCATAGGAATCTGCTCCAAGATGGACCAAGCTGGTATTTACTCTAGACCCTATTCTTTGCCCATGATTTGTTAGTTCAGCATAAGTCACACTACCACTTGAGTAATCATAGTTCTTTTCCTTGTTAATTGTAATTGGGATAGGGGGAGGGTGCACAGTAGAGGGAGGTGATAGTGATAGTTTCTTTTCTTGAGGCTGAAACTATAAAATAAACTCATGTATAGTCAAGATTGTCAGGAAGATCCCCTGGAGGAAGGCATGACAACCCACTCTAGTACTCTTGCCTGAGAAATCCCATGGGCAAAGGAGCCTGGGGTTGCAAAGGGTCAGACATGACTGAAGCGACTTAGCACGCAGACATCTTCAGCCAGACATGAACTCAAGTAGCAAAAGTTGGCCAGTAGATAGAGGGAGCCATAGATCAGGTATTCAGAGGAAAACACATGTAAGATACAGATATGAATCCATCTCTGAGGCCTGATTTCATCCCTGATCTTGGCTTCTGTGAGATATCTCTGTTTCTTTTAAGCAATGAAATGGAGGGTTCTGTAACTTAAATGAGTTAAAACTATTGCAGATTCTCCCAGACATTTATTTTTATTTCTCTTGAAAAAGTTTGGCTTGGTTTTGCTGCAGTGGGCCAGGGTTATCCTGCATGACAAGTGCCTGGAGAGCAGCTGTTTATGTCAGTGAATCAGTGCCCAGAAGTGAGCTTGAAGAGTCAGTGAAGTAGGGGGAACACTAACAGCTTTTATAAAGACTGAACTCTCTAATAGGGACATATACTTGAGAAGTATACAGCCTCAAGTATACATATGTACATATATATAAAACAAGTATAGAGTAACTTATTTATAATGCTGTTTAATTTTAATTTGAAATCATATTTTAATATTCCTGCTGGGAAGTTTCCGAGTCAGATGAAAAGTCTTTTTTGGTCAAAGTTTAAATAGTCTATTGACTTTACTGAAAAACTGGCTTAATATTCTCCTCTGTCCTTTTCTCTATGGATATTTGTGAAATTGTGTTTTAGGTTATGATCTTGAAAGCAAAACCATGTGTTATTTCTCTTTGTGTCTTTTAGAGGTGTTTGTAGAATGTCTATTACAAAAAAGGAAGTTCTGTAAGAATTCCTAAGTGTTTCTTTCTCAAGAATTTTCTAGAAGGTCTGGAGTTGACAATAGTTTCTCTGTGGGGAGAAACATAGAGGTTTTGATCCTTCTTTTTTGTAAAATCATCAAGTATCTTCCATCACTGAAATATCTCAGAGTTTTCCCATTCAGTCACCTCAAGCCCCCTGTTACATGGGCAGCACTAGGACCTCTTGTGATGTTCTGCTAGGACTTGAGTAAGGAAGACCGTTGGCAGCACACGTATGTCTCTGTATCATGTGACCAGGGATATGATAATGCGTTTCTGTATCAGGCTCTAGGTGAGGCAGCAAGCGGGAACACATGGAATTGGTCTACTTTCAGCAGAAAGTATCTATCCTTAGAGGAGCTTCCTTTACAATGTGTAGGTCTGCTATTCTTCACCCTGAGAGTTCATACGTTAACTGGTGGTTAAGGGATTGTTGTTCAGTTGCTCAGTCGTGTCTGATTCTTTACCACCCCATGGACTGCAGGAGTCAGGCTTCCCTGTCCCTCACCATCTCCCAGAGTTTGCTCAAATTCATGTCCATTGAGTTGGTGATGCTGTTCAACCATCTCACCCTCTGCCATCCCCTTCTCCTCCTGCCTTCAATCTTTCCCAGCCTCAAGGTCTTCTCCAATGAGTCAGCTCTTCACATCAGGTGGCCAAAGTATTGGAGCGTCATCTTCAGCAACGGCCCTTCCAATGAATATTCAGGGTTGATTTCCTTTAGGATGGACTGGTTTGATCTCCTTGCAGTTGAAGGGACTCTCAAGAGTCTTCTCCAGCACCACAGTTCAAAGTCATCAATTCTTTGATGCACAGATGTTTTTATTGTCCAGTTCTCACATCCATACATGACTACTGGAAGAGCCATAGCTTTAACTATAAGACCTTGTTGGCAAAGTAATGTCTCTGCTTTTTAATATGCTGTCTAGGTTTGGTCAAGGGGTGACCTCTTTCTCTGTGAAGCTGTTTATCAGGTATGCTTCAGACAGAATGAATACTTGCCCTTCTATCGGAACTTAGCTTGAGAAAGAGCTTATTTCTGTGAGTGTAAAATTGTATAAAACCAAGGTAGAGAATTGTTTGCTGAAATCTGTATTCCACACTTCTGTAGATTGAGAGTCTGCAGCCTTAGTTAGATTTTTCAAAATTAGCTTGAACTCTCCAGCTTCTGAGCTCCAGGCACATTGACTGGGCAGCCTTCAAACAGGCAAAAAATGGACAAAAGCAATGTAGCCTCTTGACCTACTCTCTACAATACAAATTGAGTGAAGATTATTTAATAATGGCTGTATTTTCCACAGCAAAGTGTACCCATAGAGTTTCCAATCTCCAGTGGCACTCTCATGCAAAATTGACTTTAACCTGAAATACCAGTGACATGTATTTAGACAAGTTTCCCCCACTATGAGGCAAAACTCATTATGATGCAATCACTTTAATTGCGAGTATATATGGGTTATTAAGTATCAAACTGTGTGTGTTTATTGCTCATTACTATATTTAGAGGTTTAAATAGCTTTACTGCTTTGAGAGGTGGTTATAAGCTTTCAAATATTTAAAACCTAAATAACTAAACTGTTCGTTTATTCCAGGTTCATGATTTTGTTTAGACAGGAAGAAAATACTTTTCAAATGTAAGTTTCCATCAGTGAATGAATGTCAGGAGTAGAGGAGACATTGCCTAAATTAGAGTGTCAGTGGCTAGAGAGGCAATGTGGAGTTAAAATGTGGAAGCCTCAATCTGAACCATTCAGGTTAAAATAACTTTTGAGGGAAATAATGTGAGACTTTGGGTTTTACCGTGAAGGGACATCTCTGTGGCTGTGACTATGTAGTACCAGAAATCTGGAATTATCAAAATTAAATACCTGAGGCTTCTTTCCTTTTCAGGTATCTGTATTCAAGGGGAAATATGTATTAGTCACAATAGCTTAATTGCTCTATTAATATTTTCTCAGATAACCTTTGTTAAAAGGGGATAAAATAATATAGAACTGATAGACTTGCAGAAATTGTTTTAATTGAACTAATAAAGCCTTTGGGAGCTAAACCAAAATATTATAAAATTTCCTTATCAAGTCAAAACTACTGCTAAGAGCCATTCCTGTTTTTTTTTTTTTTTTAAGATAATTAGGAGAAAGAATAATTTGAGAAAATTTTCTTTTTTTTTCTATAACAAAGACAGCATTAATTGCAAAGTAGACACTCATTTGAAGACATTTAAAGCTATAATTTTGAAGATTCTAAGATAAGCTTCCAGAATACATGGAAAAATTATTATTAATCTATACCTTTCTTTTTTGAGCTGACCTGGTCAGAACTATTTTATAGATACCCTTACATTATCATTGTGGTCGTGGACTGAAACTTAATATTTCTGGGAAAATTAAAATTCTGATGTGTAGTTCTATAATTAATATATAACCTTTGATTAAGTTTCTTCCAGTCCTTTTCTTTGAGATTTTTAAGATCTTAGGCATCCATAACAGTTCTGATCCATGCCCGAAGGAAAAAGTTTGACCCAACACCCCTCAGGGACTATTGAGTTGATGTAAGGGGCCAGGAACACACCCAAGAGAAAACTGCTGCCCTTTCAAACAACCTTTACAGTGTGGTAGCTTTGCAGTGAACAGACTGTGCTCAAAAAGAATTCTGCTATAGCAGGTGGTTCTGAACATTAAATCTTACTCAAACAGTTCTTCACTAAGCGTAGGTCACTCAAGAGAGAATTCTAAGAGACAGTAACTCACCTGCTTAAATAATCCGCTTAACTACTGGTAAGAGTGAAATCATTTAGAAGTGTCATCAGTTACATGTTTTTCTTTTCTATTAATGTGAAATTTTGCTGAAGTTTATTAGATCTTCTTTCTGTATAACACTACATTGAGAAGCTAAATACATAGAATGCATTTCTTGCTTCTGGGACTAACCATTCCCTCCTCCAAATAAAAGTCTTGACTATGTAATGTTAAAAACTAAAATTCAGCTAAGTAAATTTTAAAGATCTATTGGCTTTATTCAATGACTCATGAATCGGGCAGCATCACTTCTAGCAGATAGAAGGGAGCTTTGGGGATCTGTACAAAATGAAAGACTTTTCTAGGCAGGAGAGGGTAGGATGAGGAAGTGATGAGGAAAAAGGGGACTGTGGTAAATACACCTTCCTTTAGGGGATGTCAGGGGTTTACTGGGAAGATTTCCTCACTAAGGTTGACCAGGTAATTCCAGATTGACTAGACTAAATTTTCACTCCTTGGAGAAGCTGCAACTGTAATTAAGTCTTGGTTTCATGATGTGGCTTTAGCAAAGTGACTCCATTTGTGCCGGGCCAGCCGGAAGATTTCAGCGAGCAACACTACGCGTTCCTTTAGGCTAAGAAAAAAGGAGACAGAACAGATGGGGTCGAGAGGATCGCTGCAGTCAACGATGATTCTTTATTTCTCAGGGTTACATATATACTAAACCAAGAAGAGAGGCATCCCAAAGAAAATTCTTCCCCATGTACATCATCTTTAAGATAACAATCACCAGAGCTCTCTCAAGGCGCCAAAGGCATCCTACTTATCTTAAGGGCAGTCGTGCAAAGCCATCTATCTGCACCTTGTGTGCATTCAAGGCTCACTAATGGTCTGTTAGGAGTTAACTTGGATAGTAAATTTCAGAGGGGTGGCGGGACAGAGAGCTATGTCTACGAACAGACCCTTGATAATCAATCAAGGCAGCTCCTAGAGTCAGCTCTTTCAAGCCGCTCCCCGCACATTTGGGGCCTCTTATCTTAATTTTTTTAAACTATTAGAATACAGCAATTCTGTAAGACAAGCTATGTTTAATTTCTATGGTCCAGAGAGCCTGATGCCAAAGTTACTGGATAATGATGATTACTTAATGGTGACTACCTGGTACATATCTCCTTATTACTATTTGGACCATTGTTTAGAAATAGTAGTTCACCAGTTGTGACCTGGTGCCTAGAGGCAAGTAACCTGGAATTAAAGTCTAATGCTGACATTATTTATTCAATCATTTAATAAATATTTGCTGAATTCTTCTGATGTGTAATAACATTTTTTCAGAAACACTGAAAGGCACAAATTCTGTCTCTAATAGGTTGACTATATATTAGGGAAGACAAAAACTGTACACAAATTACTATAATAAAAAGTAAAATAAAAACAGCCGTGATTTCAAATTATAGGGGAACAGTAGATTACTAAAAAATTGGTAGGGAGAGCATTGCTGATGACAGTGTAAATTAGTACCAACTTGGGAGCAATTTAGCAATGTCTGTCAAAATATCCAGGAATTCTTCTTGATTCAGAAATCCAACTTTTAGGAATTTGTCTTGCAGATATATTTTCCCAAGAAATTTATGTAGTGGTATTCTTTATTTTAAATATTAATTCATTTGTTTTAATTGGAAGATAAATACTTTAAATATTGTGACGGTTTTTGCTATACATCAACATGAGTTGGCCATTGGTATACATGTGACCCCCAACCTGAACCCAATATTCTTAATATTTATAAAAAGAGTAGACGATTGAAGGTACCTATCTATAGACTTGCAAATAATATAATAATGGCAGTTGTTAAAAAAGATGAGCCACCCCCTGGCATGATGCATAAAGTCAATTTAACCGTAAAAATAAGATAATTATAATTCAAAGGAAATTGTGCAAAATACCTTTGCAATACAACTCAAAGTGTCAGTGACAAGAGAAGACTGAGGAAATGTTAAAGATTGCAGATATGAGGCTGTATGACAGATAAATGAGGTGTGAGACACCGGTCTGTTTCTGGAACAGGAAAAGAACATTACAAAAAAAGGCAAAATTCAAGTATATTCTATAGTTAACAGAATTGTGGCTCTAGCAATTTCTTGGTTTCCATAATTCTACAATGTTTATGAAAACTGCTAACACTAGGGGAAGCTGGATGAAGGATATCAATAAATCTCTGTAATGTTTTGGGAACTCTTCTACATACATGAGAAAACATGTACGTATTTAAAGATTAGACCTTGCTCATCCTTGTCTCTTTCCCACTGTTCTCCCCCACTGTCTTGAGGCAAAGTAGGACTGATTCTTTTGTAATTTTAAACTAATTTTGAACTCTAAACTTTACTTAAAAATAAAAAAAATCTAGACTAAATATTCTTTTATTTATTTATTTATTTTTAATTTTTATTTTTTTTTGGTCATACATTGATATGAATCAGCCATAGATTTACACGTATTCCCCATCCCAATCCCCCCTCCCACCTCCCTCTCCACCCGATTCCTCTGGGTCTTCCCAGTGCACCAGGCCCGAGCACTTGTCTCATGCATCCCACCTGGGCTGGTGATCTGTTTCACCATTTACTGCTATTTTCCATTCATATACTTTTCCCTTTAGATTTTTGATTATCTTTCAAGATCTCTGTGGGATTTGTAAATCTTCACATAGGAAAATTTGCTTTGAGATAAAGTTTCTTAGTACATATTTCTTATGTATTTGCAGTGACAAATCAATTCAGCAACTTGGCACATCTGCCATATGCAATGTATTGTGCATGGTATTAGTTAAAAACATGAAGCACTATAGAGCAAGTTGTTGTTCAGTCACTCGTTTATGTCTGACTCTTTGTGACCCCATGGACAGCAACACGCCGGTCTTCTCTGTCCTTCACTATCTCCTGGAGCAAGTAGAAAAAAAGAGAATTTACAATTTACTCAAAACTAAATTAACCATGACCCAAAATATATTTCAAGTGTTTTTTTCTAATTTTTAAAATAAATATTCATGTCTTGTTTTTAAAACTATTACGTTTCCTCAACTTGCTTTGTGCTTAGTTTCACCATGTCAGATTTCATCCTTCCAGGCAATTGTTAGATTTATTCTCTGTATATATCATTACCTCCTAAGCTAGTTTTCCCTCATTCTCTTGCTGTCTGACCTGACATACATATTAGTAGGACAGAGTGATGGGGGAACAGAAGGTGCCATTGTTCAGCAGGGAGTCACTCTGTACATTTGGCTTGGATAGGGAAAGGAAGGCTACCAGTTCGCATGGGTACAGCTAGTCTGCAGGGGATTATTTCTTGTGCTTAGTTGCTCGGTCATGTCCAACTCTTCAACCATAGCTCGCCAGGCTCCTCTGTCCATGGGATTATCCAGGCAAGAGTACTGGAGCGGGTTGCCATGCCCTCCTGCAGAGGATCTTCCCAACCCGGGGATCGAACCCAGGTCTCCCACTTTGCAGGTGGATTCTTTACCATCTAAGACATCAGGGAAGCCCAAGAATACTGGAGTGGGTAATCTAGCCCTTCTCCAGAGGATTTTCCTGACCCAGGAATTGAACTAGGGTCTCCTGCATTGCAGGAAGATTTTTTAGCAATTGAGCTACCAAGGAAGCCCCAGGGGATTATGGGCATGGCTTTTTCCAGAGGGATCCTGTCCATGGTAGTGTCTCTTCAGGAAAACCTACCTTTGATCAAACATGTCTTCAGAGTTGGGGTTTCCTCTTCAATTATTTCACTTAGATTAGCCTCACAACCTTACACCATCCCCCATTGAGTTAGGCAGTCTCTGGCCTAAAAATGTGCTCTGTTTGATTGGAGTAATGCTGGTCAGCCTAGTTTTTCAGCAAAAATTGATTGTTGAAACTTAGAGAAATTTTAAAAGTATGACTTCCCAACTTCTTTTTTTTTTTTTGACTTCCCAACTTCTTTTGCATATCTGACACCACCAACCTCATCGTCCCCATAACAAAAATCTACTAGTGCAACTTGCCTGCTTCAGCTGTCACACACCCAGTCATTCCCCAATGTCTTTGTGATCCTGAGGCCCTTTACCACCTGTGATTTATCATCAAGTTTGAAGGAAAAAGAAATTATCTCTTGTAGCATGGTGAATGAAAAATCCTGGTGCTGTAGATTACCAGTATGCATGAGCACTGATGGAAACCCACCTCCTACGCCCACTGTAATTTATACCATGTGGTACTGGACAAATAGATGCCTGCCTTGTCCAGTGGAGGGAGAAAACGGTGATATCTTTCAAGGTGACTTCACCTCAGCATGTTCTTTTCTGCACAGTATGCAAAAGGAAGAATCTTCCTGCACAAATCCCTCCTATTTTTTGTTCATGATGCCATTTCATACAGTTCTATTCAGACAATAACCAACCATAATCATAGAGTGCACTCATATTATTTTGCATTAAACTGACAAAAAATTTAAACTAAGGGTTTTAGCAAAAATAAAACAAGATATTTAAAGATAAGCACAGTTAATCTTTCAGGGAAAATAAGAATGTGAATCACTCTACCTGCCATTCTACTCAGTAGTACTCACCCTGAAGGGAGAGAGAAATCCATTATTCCTTCAGGCAGCTTCAGTTTCCTAATGTTCTCATTGTGTTCTTATTGTGATCCTCTGAGTGGTATCCTTGTGTTTTTGACCCTTCATGAAAATTCATGTAAGAAACTTAAATACCATAATATCAAGGGAAAGAAGTCAAGCTGAAAAGTCTGCATGGACAATTCCAACTATAGGGCATTCTGGAAAAAGCAGAACTATAGAGACAGTAAAATGATCAGTTGTTCATGGGTTAGGGAGGGAGGAAAGTGGAGCACAGAAGATTTATAGGGCAGTAAAACTACTCTGTGTGGTATTAGAATGGTGGATACATGTCATTATACATTTGTTCACACCTAGAGAGGGCACAAAAACAATAGTAAACCTAATATAAACTATGACTTCTGGGTAATAATGATGTGTTAATGTTGGTCCATCAATTGAAGCTGTAAACAAAAAGGACAGAGTCTTGCTCATCACCCAGTTATACAAAGGGTAAAATAACAACCCATTGCAGTTGCCTACCAGGAGTGTGACCTGAGGGGAATTCAGGATGGTAAAAAATAGGATGAATCATTCTGTATTTTTTGGATATACAGTCCCTAGATAGTTAAGATGCATATCTAAGAAAGAATTTCAATGACACCAGGTTCTTGCATCTTCCCATACTTAAAAAAGCAATAAAATCATTAACTTGAGATATCTGTTTTTGTGATTAGGAGGAATGTTCTACCAAGGTGTATGCTAGACTTCATGTATTTCCCAGCGTCAAAATATATAGACCTACTGGCTCTTCCCCTAGCTATTCAGAGCAGTCCCCTCAGAGCTTGTGAGAAACTATTTCCCAGGCCATAGTCTTCAGTAGCTTTCCTGAATAAAGCTAAACTCACTTTTCTTTCAGTCAACATAATTGTACTATGGTGAAGGATGTTAATAATGAAGGAAGTTATGCATATGTACATGTGAGCAGGGTATATGTGGAAAATCTTTGTACCTTCCTCTCAATTTTTCTATGAATCTAAAACTGCTATAAAAATTCATTTTAAAAAATAACATGGCAAATTGAAAAGACTTGCACCCACATAATGTAAGATTCCATTAAATGTTCCCTATAGTTTTGATATCACTGTAGTAATCATGAACATTTTCTGGGTTATTCCCATTAACCATACTAGTATCTTGCCTTTACCTTATAATAGCCCACTACGAGCCTTCCTATAAAGAAAGTCAGCCAAGTCCTCACTACCTTGAGTTTAGTTTGCCTGGTTCCTTCTTGAAAAATTCACATACTAGCTGATATTTCTGTGAATTATGTTTTCCTGCCTCTCTTTTTTCCCCAGTTAAATCATTGGTCTTAAAATACCATGACTGTTTGTCATTCTCATGAGAGCTTTCCTAGCTAAATTTGTATCTCACTCTTTTACTTTCCTAGATCTTTCCCTCATGCTGCCTTGTCATGTAGAAGCTCCATTATTCATCTGCTTTCCTTCTTTTAAATTGTCTTGAAAGTGCCTTGAAACAAAGAAGTCTCATGTTGAATTTTTCAATTTAAGAACTTAGAAATAGGAGTATTTAAGAACAAATGTCGAAATTTTACAAGTCTGTGTTTTTGTTTTCATTCAATACACCTTAAAATCTTGTGAATGTGCTAGTAAAAGATTTGCTCTAGATAGTGGTATTTAGAATCAAAGATTATAAATTACCTTCTGGTGATAAATATCAAATCCATAACCAATAATAAAGCTATATTCCTTAATTACTTTGCTTTTACCATCTGCCAAAGAATACATTAAAGAACATAGTAAACAAAAGAGCGAGCTGTAAACCCTGAAATTCTGTGAAACATCCATAGGAATTTTCCCTTGTGATGAATGACACATTACTTCAGTGGAAGATTTGAGGTAAGGGGAAGGAAAGGAAGCTGTCAAGGAAGATTGAAAGGCAGATGTGTGATGAATACGAGGCAAACTTCAACTCTACACTTCCTTAACTTTAACTCTTAACTGGACTATAGCAGAGCACGAAACATTGATAGCTTACTTCTCTGTACCTACTTGTATACATGTAAAATGGGCATTTGCATTGTAATTTGTAGCATTTTGATATGGAAGTGCCTTTACTTAGGTAGCAAAATGTAAAAAAAAAGGGACAAAATTCTATGGCAGTAACTGTTGGACTTGCAATTTTTGAAATATGTATCTGAGCCTGAAAATTGTTTTCTATGCTTGGGCAGTACGTTGCTTTTGCATCAATTTGAGGCACATAGAATGTTCAAGCTGGAAGGATTTTGGAAATCATTTGGTCTAAGATTCATTTTATAGATGAGTGAGTCAAAATAAAAATTATGAAAAGTGTAAAGATGAATCAAGGGTACTTGTTAGAAGATTCAATTTGTTGTTTCACATTACTGTAGCTATTAGAGGATAAGACCAAGCTGAAAAGAAAATACTCATACAGTGATAGGACTTTGGATTACAAGGGGAAAAACATAATGAAGGCTGCAGTCCTTTAAAGAAAAATCATGTTATCCATGGTCGAGTTTATTGTAATGGCATAGACACTTGCCAAGTATTATGGAGGAGGTTGGAACAACTTCTCAAACAAACAAACAAAAAGATTTCCATTCAGGTTAAGTCACTAGTCACACTGATTTCTAACAACTTAAGTTGTGGTCTATGCAATGGTTATTAGCATTAAGCATCTGAATTGTATTAACCAGGATCTATATGATGGCCTTAAAGAAATTTGAAGATATGGATAATGAATCCATCTATCTGTATATTAAGGATTTTTAATTTTAGGAACACCAAGATTCTAATCTTATGATCAATTTTAAAAAAACATAGCATTTTAAAATGAATGTATATTTGTTTTTTAAATTAACAGTATCACAATAATTATGATCACTAGAATTTCAATGATTATTTTATTTATATTCAAATTTTTGAATAGGAAAATTTTATATTCAAAATTTGCTTTAGGAGGACATTTCATCATTGCTCATTGCTTGTTGAAGCTATTTGGATCAATTATAGAATGTGAAGTTGTTTAATAACATAGGAAAACTGGAAATGAGTGAGACACTTCATTAATAAACCACAGAGTGAAACTTAAGTGAGGGTACATACTGATATTTGATAAACAGAGTTAGGACATGGGAAGTCTAGTATGTGTATACATGTTTTTACAAATGTAAGGAGCTAAAAATTCCTCTAATAAATCTGAAATATGTAAGAAAATTCTGTATGAATTAGAAAGATAATCTTTAATAAATATATCAACTTTTAAAATCCTATAATATTTTCAAAGATAAGCAAGAAAAAGAAAAACTAAAGACAGTGAAGTCACTCAGTCGTGTCTGACTCTTTGCGACCCCATAGACTATAGCCTACCAGGCTCCTCCATCCCTGGGATTCTCCAGGCAAGAATACTGGAGTGGGTTGCCAGTTCCTTCTCCCGGGGAATCTTCCCAACCCAGGGATTGAACCCTGGTCTCCTGCATTGCAGGAGGACTCTTTATGGTCTGAGCCACCAGGGAATCCAAGAAAGAAAAAAAGAACAGTAAAAAGAAAGCATTTTTGAGTTTCTCAGAGTCTAAGAATCAATACAAATAAGTGACCAAAGGGCTTGTATCATTGTTGATCATACAAAAATTTCAATACTTGGAATTTCACAAAAGGGGCAGTGTAGCTGCGTGGTGGAATAAAAAGAAAATAACTTGAAGCAATGTACAGGTTCAGAACCTGGTGCAGCCACATTTTAATTGTATAATAACATTAATAAATACATTACTTAAAATGTCTAAGCTTCAGTTTTAGGTCTTGATCATAAGGGAGGTTGTAGTGATATATATAAAATGTCTAACAGTCAAAGCTCAGTCAGTAAAAAAAATCTGCCTGCAATGCAGAAGACCTGGTTTTGGTTCCTGGGTTGGGGAGATCCCCTGGAGAAGGAAATGGCAACCCACTCCAGTATTCTTGCATGGAAAATCCCATAGTCAGAGGAGCCTGGTGGGCTACAGTCCATGGGGTTGCAAGAGTCGGACACATATTAGTGACTAAACCACCATTAGATAATGGGTATCATTTATGGTATCTCCTTTCTCTATAAGCTCTGAGTGTGAGCGTTACTACCTGGCACACCTTGTTTTAAGAAACGTTGGATTCACACTCTATAAGGTAAATAAAAATTCAATGAAGCGTCACATTTTCACAAAAATGTTATGCAAAATGATTGACATTAAGAGACTGATGGGAAAGAGGCAAGGACTGTTGTGGAAACCATTTAGTTATAGCTAGTGTTAGTTGCTCAGCCATGTTTAACACTTTGTGACCCCATGGACTGTGGGCTCCTCTGTCCATGGAATTCTCCAGGCAAGAATACTGGAGTAGGTAGCTATGTCCTTCTCCAGGGGATCTTCCTGACCAGGGTTTGAACCCAGGTCTCCCTCATGCAAACACATTCTTTACCACCTAAGCCACCAGGCTAAGGAATTAGTTAATTTATCAGAGTTAGAGATGAAAGAAAAAGCAATTTAGAGTAATAAGGGTTGGAGGTTAGAAGATATAGGATCAGGAAGGAGGAATTTTTCCTAAGTGAAGAAGGGAACATAGAAGGGAAAATAAAAATATTTTAATTTTATTTTTCTAGTTGAAGTATTTGTTGTTGTTCAGTCACTCAGTGGCGTCTGACTCTTTGTAACCCCAGCACACAAGGGGTTCACTGTCCTTCCCTGTCTCCGGGAGTTTGCTCAAATTCATGCCCATTGAGTCAGTGATGCTATCTAACCACATCATCCTCTGCTTCCCCCTTTTCCTCTTGCCCCCAAAGTTAAGGGCTCATTTCCCATGAGAAATTATATTTTGGGGTGATGTTGATAATATTCCCTTTTCTGACTTTATAGGTTATTTTGTTTCAGCTTGTATATAGTAATGAAAGGGGAATGATATAAGTATGTGAACAAAACAAAGAGAAAGGTGAAATGCAGTCTAAATATTTATACTTATATATGCCAGGAAGCATAGGTTGAGGCTGAGCTGGAGTTAGAAACAGCTGAATTTCAGCCCCTAGCCTTTCACTTCTGTGATATTGGTCAAATTATTTCACAGTTTCAAGATTCAATTTCCTCATCAGTAACACACTTCACGTGGAATGCGTGTAGCCACTTGGCACAGATCTCAACATAAACTCAGCATGTAGATTAGCTCTGATGATCAATTATAACTGATTAAATATAAGGAAGGAAAGAAAGGGTGTAGGATGCATAGATAGAGAAATGGGTGGATATATGGGTAATACAAGAAGGAAAGGAGGGAGAGATAAAGGGAGGAAAAGACGGGAGAAAGAAAGGAAATGAATTAGGGAAGGAGAGGAAATAATTTATTAGAGCAAAATTATTATGTTTTTGTTTGTCTTCTAATTTTGATTCTCTGGAGATAAGTTATACATTGAATAAATAGATGGTATATGAACTGAGTATTCTTTTTTTTTTTCTTTTGGTATTTCCAATTTATTTATTTATTTTTTATTAGTTGGAGGCTAATTACTTCACAACATTTCAGTGGGTTTTGTCATACATTGATATGAATCAGCCATAGATTTACACGTATTCCCCATCCCGATCCCCCCTCCCACCTCCCTCTCCACCCGATTCCTCTGGGTCTTCCCAGTGCACCAGGCCCGAGCACTTGTCTCATGCATCCCCCCTGGGCTGGTGATCTGTTTCACCATAGATAGTATACATGCTGTTCTTTTGAAATATCCCACCCTCACATTCTCCCACAGAGTTCAAAAGTCTGTTCTGTATTTCTGTGTCTCTTTTTCCGTTTTGCATATAGGGTTATCGTTACCATCTTTCTAAATTCCATATATATGTGTTAGTATGCTGTAATGTTCTTTATCTTTCTGGCTTACTTCACTCTGTATAATGGGCTCCAGTTTCATCCATCTCATTAGAACTGATTCAAATGAATTCTTTTTAACAGCTGAGTAATATTTCATGGTGTATATGTACCACAGCTTCCTTATCCATTCATCTGCTGATGGGCATCTAGGTTGCTTCCATGTCCTGGCTATTATAAACAGTGCTGCAATGAACATTGGGGTGCACGTGTCTCTTTCAGATCTGGTTTCCTCAGTGTGTATGCCCAAAAGTGGGATTGCTGGGCCATATGGCAGTTCTATTTCCAGTTTTTTAAGGAATCTCCACACTGTTTTCCATAGTGGCTGTACTAGTTTGCATTCCCACCAACAGTGTAAGAGGGTTCCCTTTTCTCCACACCCTCTCCAGCGTTTATTGCTTGTAGACTTTTGGATAGCAGCCATCCTGACTGGTGTGTAATGGTACCTCATTGTGGTTTTGATTTGCATTTCTCTAATAATGAGTGATGTTGAGCACCTTTTCATGTGTTTGTTAGCCATCTGTATGTCTTCTTTGGAGAAATGTCTGTTTAGTTCTTTGGCCCATTTTTTTGATTGGGTCATTTATTTTTCTGGAATTGAGCTGCAGGAGTTGCTTGTATATTTTTGAGATTAATCCTTTGTCTGTTTCTTCATTTGCTATTATTTTCTCCCAATCTGATGGCTGTCTTTTCACCTTGCTTATAGTTTCCTTTGTTGTGCAAAAGCTTTTAAGTTGCATTAGGTCCCATTTGTTTATTTTTGCTTTTATTTCCAATATTCTGGGAGGTGGGTCATAGAAGATCCTGCTGTGATTCATGTCGGAGAGTGTTTTGCCTATGTTCTCCTCTAGGAGTTTTATAGTTTCTGGTCTTACATTTAGATCTTTAATCCATTTTGAGTTTATTTTTGTGTATGGTGTTAGAAAGTGTTCTAGTTTCATAAATATAATTCTTGCAAGGAAACAGTCAAATAAATATTGAGAGATTTCAGGTATGCATGTCTAAAATTTAGCGAATATAGAGGTTGGCCACTGTTGTATCCTGTACATCAGCTTCTTTTAGAGGCTTTTAAATTAAATTCACTTGTAAAAGAATTCAAGTAATTTATAATAGCCAGTTGAAATGTCAACTAGAACCTGAAATTAAGATTTATTTGTGCACTAGTGCCGAACCTGTTGAAATACAATGTCCTAAGAAAGTGTCATTTGGGATACTAATGTTATTAATGGTAGATTGGAAATGGGTGAAGCAGATGTGATGTGAGCTTGCTAATTCATTTTATTTAAAATAGAATTTGAAAAATTATAGTTTTCCTTTTTAAATATACTTTTATACATTTCATTTTTGCTTTTATATTTAATATTTCATTCAGAAGTCTAGAATATGTTTTATATACATTGTTTAAGGACTATGGGTTTTAGGAAAACTCATTTAACACAAATCCAAGTCACAAAAATTTATATAACCACAAAATATTTCTCCATTTAAGTTTACCATAAACAAGGCAATAAGTAAACAGCAACTTGAGATGAAATATTTGCAACTCACATCACAAAAGGATGTTAATTTTCTCAATGTTTAAAGAACTGCAAATCAGTGAGAAAAATTCTTGGAATATAATAGATAAAAAGAACCAAGCATAAGATAGTAAGCAAAAAATATATAAATGGTTTTTATTTTTAAAATGTGTAGCCTCATTTATATGAGTAATATCAGTTAAAGCTGCATTATAATTTCCTACTTTCCAGATTAGGAAAGGATTACTCTTTATAATAAACTACAGTATTGGGAAATTCTAAGGGAAGCATATATTGTCATACAATGTAAAATGCAAGTAAAATTGAGCTGGTTTATAAGAAATACAACTGTCAATAGCATTTAGAATAAAATCATATATATCACCTTTGACCTGGCAATGTTTCTCTTAGCTTTTTCTTTTTGCCTCCCAAGAAATGGATCTACTGACATAAAGAGCAAGTGATCCATTTACAACAATTCTCACTGCAGAGTTTTGGTAATAGAAAAGGACTGGACATTCAATATCACAGTAATCCAAGTCTATGTGCCGACCAGTAATGCTGAAGAAGCAGAAGTTGAACAGTTCTATGAAGAACTACAAGACATTTGAGAACTAACACCTACAAAAGATGTCATTTTCATTGTGGGGGACTAGAATGCAAAAGTAGGAAGTCAAGAAACACCTGGACTAACAGGCAAATTTGCCTTGGAGTATAGAATGAAGCATGCAAAGGCTAATAGAGTTTTGCCAAGAGAATGCACCAATCATAGCAAACACCCTCTTCCAACAACAGAAGACTCTACACGTGGACATCAACAGATGGTCAACACTGAAATCAGATTGATTATATTCTTTGCAGCCAAAGATGGAGAAGCTCTATACAGACAGCAAAAACAAGACTGGGAGCTGACTGTGGCTCAGATGGTGAACTCCTTATTGCCAAATTCAGACTTAAATTGAAGAAAGTAGGGAAAACAACAAAAGCATTCAGGTATGACTTAAATCAAATCCCTTATGATTATACAGTAGAAGTGAAAAATAGATTTAAGGGACTAGAACTGATAGAGTGCCTGATGAACTATTTATGGAGGTTCGTGACATTGTACAGGAGACAGGGATCAAGACCATTCCCAAGAAAAAGAAAAGCAAAAAAGCAAAATGGCTGTCTGAGGAGGCCTTACAAAGAGCTGTGAAAAGAAGAGCAGCAAAAAGCAAAGGAGAAAAGGAAAGATATTCCCATCTGAATGCAGAGTTCCAAAGAATAGCAAGGAGAGATAAGGAAGCCTTCCTCAGCGATCCGTGCAAAGAAATAGAGGAAAACAATAGAATGGGAAAGACTAGAGATCTCTTCAAGAAAATTAGAGATACCAAGGGAATGTTTCATGCAAAGATGAGCGCAATAAAGCACAGAAATGGTGTGGACCTAACAGAAGCAGAAGACATTAAGAAGAGATAGCAAGAATACACAGAAGAACTATACAAAAAAGATCTTCATGACCCATATAATCATGATGGTATGATCACTCACCTAGAGCCAGACATCCTGGAATGTGAAGTCACGTGGGCCTTAGGAAGCATCACTACGAACAAAGCTGGTAGAAGTGATGGAATTCCAGTTGAGCTATTTCAAATCCTAAAAGGTGATGCTGTGAAAGTGCTGCACTCACTATGTCAGCAAATTTGGAAAACTCAGCGGTGGCCACAGGACTAGAAAAGGTCAGTTTTCATTCCAATCCCAAAGAAAGGCAATGCCAAAGAATGCTCAAACTACCTCACAGTTGCACTCATCTCACACGCTAGTAAAGTAATGCTCAAAATTCTCCAAGCCAGGCTTTAGCACTATGTGAAGCATGAACTTACAAATGTTCAAGCTGGTTTTAGAAAACGCAGAGGACCAGAGATCAAATTGCCAACATCCACTGGATCATCAGAAAAGCAAGAGAGTTTCAGAAAAACCTCTATTTCTGCTTTATTGGCTACACCAAAGCCTTTGACTGTGTGGATCACAACAAGCTGTGGAAAATTCTTCAAAAGATGGGAATACCAGGCCACCTGACCTGCCTCTTGAGAAATTTGTGTGCAGGTCAGGAAGCAAGTTAGAACTGGACATGTCACAACAGATTGTTTCCAAATAGGAAAAGGAGTGTGTCAAGGCTATATATTGTCACCCTGCTTATTTAACTTATAAGCAGAGTAGATCATGAGAAATGCTGGGCTGGATGAAGCACAAGATGGAATCAAGATTGCCAGGAGAAATATCAATAATCTCAGATATGCAGATGATACCACCTTTATGGCAGAAAGCAAATAAGAACTAAAACATCTCTCAATGAAAGTGAAAAGGAGAGTGAAAAAGTTGGCTTAAAGTTCAACATTCAGAAAACAAAGATCATGGCATTTGGTCCTATAACATCATGGCATCTGGTCCTATAACTTCATGCAAATAGATGGGAAAATAGTGGAAACAGTGGCAGATTTTATTTTCTTGGGCTCCAAAATCACTGCAGATGGTGACTGCAGTCATGAAATTAAAAGATGCTTACTCCTTGGAAGGAAAGTTATGACCAACCTAGACAGCATATAAAAAGCAGAGACACTAACATTACTTTGCCAACAAAGGTCCATCTAGTCAAGGCTATGGTTTTCCTAGTAGTCATGTATGGATGTGAGAGTTGGGCTGTAAAGAAAGTTGAGTGCCGAAAAATTGATGCTTTTGAACTGTGGTTTTAGAGAAGACTCTTGAGAGTCCCTTGGACTGCAAGGAGAGCCAACCAGTCCATCCTAAAGGAGATCAGTCCTGAGTGTTCATTGGAAGGACTGATGCTGAAGCTGAAACTTCAATACTTTGGTCACCTGATGGGAAGTACTGACTCATTTGAAGAGACCCTGACGCTTGGAAATATTGAAGGTGGAAGGAGAAGGGATTGACATGGGATGATATGGCATCACCATACTTAATGATGGCATCACCGACCTAACAGACATGAGTTTGAGTAAACCCCGGTTGTTGGTGATGGACAGGGAAGCCTGGGATGCTGCTTTCAATGGGGTTGCAAAGAGTTGGACATGAGTGAGTGATTAAACTGAACTGACATAACCCAAATGTCCCTAACAAAGTAGTGCTGAATTATGGTACATTCATGTAAGTTAATACTATTAGCCATTAAGAAGTATAGACTGGGCTTAAATACCCTGAACAGAAAAATGTTGACATACAGTATATTCAAAAGATTAGCACAATGTATATACTGTGTAAAATTGTCATATATGCTTGTGTATTAGGTGCGGGGCTATGCAAGGCCTTGCCAGGTTCAGTGACTCATGAGGAAGATTCGTAGGGTTCAGTATATAGTCATATTCATGGACATGATTTACTACAGCAAAAGGTATAAAGCAAATTCAGCAAAGGGAAAAAGGCACATGATGTAAAGTCTGGAGGAATGTTAGTACAAACTTTCAAGAGCCCTGTCACCAGGAAGTCATGGAGGAGACATTACTTTCTCCAGCTCCAAATTGTGGTAACAAATGTAGAGTGTAATCTCCCAGGGAAGCTCAATAGAGACTCAGTGCCCAGGGTTTTTATTGGGAGCTGGTCATTCTCAAGCACCAGCCAATGGCCAGCCTTGTAAGGAGTCTCTCTTAGGAGAGCAGTTACAGGCCTGCTATGTTAACTATTTTCTGCACAGTTTCTATGCAGACTGTCTCTGAAATAATAAAACTTAGTCAGTGACTTTGGTTTTTTCAGGAAGAATAATTGACTAGCTAAAGGACAGGAGGATATTTGATTAAATTTGCTCTCTTCAACATTAACCTTTTTCTATCCTTTTTACTTTTATCATCAGGGAATGTGTTACTTACTTGAAAAAAAGGGGAAGGTTAAAAAACTCACTGAGTTGAGGTATATTTTGTTAGAATGACTTTTTTTTTCTTTATTTTCTCTTAATTGTTTTTTCATTAACATTTTAATGTTTACTTCTCTCTCTCTCTCTCTCTCTCTCTATATATATATATATATATATATATATATTTTTTTTTTTTGCTGTTCATGGGGTCACAAAGAGTCAGATATGACTGGGCGACTAAACAATAGCAACAAATATAATTTTTAGGCTTAGTAGGATGAGAAATCTAAGGACAGGCAGTCTGTACATCAATCAAAATGGTTGTAGGGTACATCAGTGTTTCTAAAACTTTCTCATGTCCTGGCACACTTACAGAGTGACACTATCTCTACTGATGCTGGGATATACACATATAAAGCAACCAGCCTGTGGGCCTAGCCATATCACCCTAGCTTTGAATTCAACAGGCTGTATTCTTTAGAATAAAGAGGCTCTGCTGATCTTCACACATTAAATAGTCTCTGCTTTAATTTTTTTTAAGGCATTTATTTATTTACGGCTGTGCTGGGTCTTTGCTGTTGCACGTGGGCTTGCCCTATTTGTGGTGAGTGGAGACTACTCTGTGATGTGCAGGCTTCTCATTGCAATAGTTTCTCTTGTTGGGGAGTGTGGGCTCTAGGTGTGTGGGTTTCAGTACTTTGAGTGCATGGACTCAGTAGTTAGGGCTCATGGCCTCTAGAGCACTGGCTTAATAGTAAGTGACATGTGGGCTTTGTTGTCCCCCAGTAAGTGGGATCTTCCTAGGCCAGGGATTGAACCTGTGTCCCTGCATTGTCAGGTGAATTCTTTGCCACTAAAAATGAGGGAAGCCCTCTGCTTTTATCTTATGTATTCTTCTCACTTTAAAGATTGCCTTCTGGTAGAGGGTTCTCTGGTGGCTCAGATGGGAAAGAATCTGTCTGCAATGAAGGATATCCGGGTTTGAACCTTAGATCAGGAAGATCTCCTGGAGAAGGGAATGACTATCCACTCCAGTATTCTTTCCTGGAGAATTCCATGGACAGAGGAACCTGGCAGGCTGCAGTCCATGGGGTTGCAAAGAGTTGGACATGACTCAGCGACTTAACACTTTCATTTTATTTTTTCAGAAGTAAATATAGTACCCACTCAAGTTTGCGACTCCTAGATTTCTTGTGTTGTCATCTCACCCCCCATTCTCCTGGAGACAGGATTCCCTTGCCTTTTCTCCAACCTTGCCTCCACTTTCCTACCCACATATTTTGCTTAGGCTCCTATTATTTTCAGAAATATTCTTCCCTATCAAAATCCTCTGATGAATGTATCTCTGTTTTTCAAGGTCTAAGTTAAATTATCTCTTCTCTAAAAATTCTTCTCTGAGTCACCTATTTACAATTAATTTCTTCCATCTCTAACTCCATTTGTTTCTACCTTTAATTATAGTACTTACCTTTTTGAGTCTTATCTAGTCGCCTCCCCACCCAAGGTTTCAGTGGTTCTTAACCCTTCCCGGGCATTACAGGAGCCAGTGTGCTTCTCCAAACCTGGCGTGGGATGCCAGGGATCACCCTCCCGATACTTTGGTTCAGGTGGTCATGTGAGGTAGGGCCCAGGTAATTTGAACCTGCATGTAGATTGAGCATCAGATTTTCAAGCCACTGCCTGTGTTATTTTAGCCATCTATTTGAGTATTTTAATAATTTAATTTGTTTGTAGGAGATGATTTGCAACTGACCATGTAGGGAAGATTGGTCAAATTCACTGTTTTGGGTAAGTGATGTTAAGTCTGTCTTTCTAAAATGACAGATCCATGTTCATCACTAGCAGTTTCTAGTTTATATCATCAGGGAGAAGAAAGGTTATTATTTAATTATTATTAGTTTTGACAGGTAGGTATGAATCTTTTCCAAGTAATTTCTGTGTCAGTATATTTATATTCAAGCTTTTATTTATGGTAGGAAAGACACAATCATAGCTTACAGTAATGAAGTTGGAATTTCATTTGTCAGAGGACTTTTTATCCTTTTAATTTATCAAGATTATGAAGATGCAAATTTTAAAAACCTAGTTGTTATATTTAGATTGTAAAGATTAGTGTTTAAGGATTTCTTCTGCATGATAAAAGGATAATAAGATATTTCTTTAAAATTTGATATGAAAATTTTTGGGGGGCATGATATGAAAATTTCTCTAAGTACCAAACATAAATGAATTGTGATGTCTTTGTATTGTATTATCTTAATTTCCCAGAATTCTCATCGCTATGGTTTTTGATTGTTGTTTAGTCACTAAGTCATGTCTGACTCTGTGTGACCCCATGGATTCTAGCCCACCAGGCTCTTTTGTCCATTGGATTCTCCAGGCAAGAATACTGGACTGGGTTGCCATTTCCTTCTCTGGGGGATCTTTGATTAGCTCTGACCAAAAAAAAAAAAAAAAAAGACATTTTGTGGGTGATTTTTGGGAAGCAGGTATGAAGCAGCAGCTTTAATTTTTATGTTCTGAACCTCATTCAGGGAGGTAGGCATGCTGCTGCTGATGGGGCTTGCACTGTGGGAGTGGGGCAGCATCTAGACCAGCCCCTTTCCCAGTTCCTAGTGGAGCTCCTTCAGCTTACGCATCTCTGGGCAAGTTCACATGAGCTCTGTGGTTAAATACTGCCAGCTATTCCTGCCAGTTTCTGCTTCCCATGAGGTGGGAGATACTGCGAGGCAGAAGCGATTCTAGTTTATTCCCGTAGTTTACATATTCTCCTTGTTCTTTTCCACACCCAGCCTGCCATCCAAACTGCCTGACCTGTAGTGACTTCGGGCTCAGCAATAGATGCTGAGTCAGGGTGCACAGAGAGAACCCCTTAGCTTCTGCACACGCGCAGACCTCTTTCCTCTAACAAACCAAGTTTCCAATCAAGGGTCACATAGGTGCTTGGTTATGCCTCCTTAGTCTCTTTTACTCTAGAACAGTCCTCTAAATTTTTCTTCCCCCAAAGGCACTGGCTTTTTAAAGAAATAAGTTCAGCTGCATTTTGCCTCCTGAATTTGCCTATTTTTCCCCATGGGGTTCTTCTATTCACTGTATTTATTATATATTGAACATGAAGTCTATGGCTTAATTCAATTCAGTTTAAAGGTTTTATGTAGAAATGCTTCCAAGGCAGAGCATGTTTTTCTTTTGTATCACATCAGAAGAGACCTGATGTCATGTGCTCCCTAACTGTTAGTGATGCTACATTTAGCCGCCGGAAGATAGTGACTACCACGTCACTTCCCTCTCTAGGTAGGTTCTTCTCTTCGTAATTAGCAGGTTACTGGTAAAATGATACTTTTTCTCCCTGTGAATATCCTGTACAGCTTTTATCTAATGCTGTTAGCATCCGTTGATGACTCTTGCTTAGTTAGATTATTTCACTGGGTGTCACAGATAGTGATTTTCTAATTGTATCCTTTCTTCAATATTTATTAGTTTGTATTCTGCTTTTTAAATAGATTTCCCTTTTTGAGAGATTTATGATCACTATAAAAATTTCTTTTGTTAATGTTAGAAATTGCGTAACAGCAAGGAACAGTGATCAATTGTTCAATTGTGTCTTTAATCTGCTTACCTCTCATGTACAGTATTACATAGACTAGATGTGAGATTTATGAGGGGAGCAAAAATACATTTCTAAAGTGATGCCTAGGTAGATGAGTATTCACATGAAGACTAAGCTTTAGAGAGAGATTTATTGGACAGTTTTGAATGCTAAAATATTATTGTATAAAATTACAAAGAGCCTGAGCTATGGTTTTCTCTGAATATTTTAAAATCTATCTGTCATAACAGCCTTAGAGAGACATACTATAAGGCTATTGTGTTCTTTCTTGATTGATACCTAGGTATCTAAAGACTTTCTTTGAGATGAATAGAACTTAACATATGCAGAATAGTTGTAGAATATTTATATTGAGGGTTTCTTGAGTTCTAGTGAAATATGTCAAAAGAAATATATCAACATGACTGTCATTAAGTCTATCAGGTCTATCTATCAGATGGAAACCAGTACAGCTCTAAGCTGTATCATTTGGGGAACCATTGGGCAATATGGAACAGCTGAGAATGTCTTTTGAAATTTTAATATGATGGAATCCTAAACACGTTAATGAGTTTCTTTTTAATCCTTGAGCCACTGCCTTGAAAGATATCCTAATAAAAGTTACTTTATGAACATAAGTATATATAATTGAGTTATTTTTATGCCTCATTATAGAATATTCAAGAATCAATAAATAATTGTCATGAATCATGTAGAAAGGGTTAAGACTATCTGATGATTTTTCAAAATCAAATCTGAAGATGAATTTTTTAAAACAACAGTGATGATATTTTAAAGAGAATTGCAGTTAGAAATGCATCTATAACATTTAATTTAATACATAAAACAAACATTAGGTGTATACATTGATCCTAAACTTTTTAATCTATAATTCCAAGTATGTTTAAAGTTGGGTAATTATACTGATGCAACTTATGATAGAAAACTAGAAGATAAAGACGAAAGAGATTACACAGGAGACAGAGTTAAGACTGATCTCTAAGAGTCAAAAAAGTATGGTTTTCTTAAGGTCAATGCATCAGTGAAGGTTGTCTATCCAACTTAATATGTGTTGTAAGAGATTCAACTATAATTTATTTCTCTAATCAGCATCATTTGTGTGTATGAGCCTTAAGTTCTTCTATAACTCTTAGGATGAAGATACTCAAAGACAGAAAAATAGAGTAAATATGCAATTCCAAAAGACTCTAGTGAGAGTTACCAGGCAAATAACCCCACAGTGAAGTCTAAACTACTTATATCATGAAGGACTATGCACAAGCTTAGGACACAAAAGATATTTTAAAAAAGAGATCAAAGACAAAAAATTACAAAGAGCATAAAGAAGTTTAATGTCATGAGAAAGAATTAGCAAAACAAAAAAAAAGACAAGAAAATTATATCCTCAAGAGATTGGCCTTGGGACCCTCATGCACATCCAAATCAGTGCGTGCTCAGTGTACTTTATGTAAAATGGTATATAAGAGTGGGCCCTCTGTATCTGTGTGTTCCACGTCTCCCCATATGGAGGGTCTACTGATTGTACTAAAACTAAGATCATGGCATCTGGTCCCATAACTTCATGGCAAGTAAATGGGGAAACAATGGAAACAGTGAGAGACTTTATTTTGGGGGGCTCCAAAATCACTGAAGATGGTGACTGCAGCCATGAAATTGAAAGGTGCTCCTTGGAAGAAAAGCTATGACCAGTCTAGATAGCATATTAAAAAGCAGAGACATTGCTTTGCCAACAAAGTCCATCTAGTCAAAGCTATGGTTTTTCCTGTAGTCATGTATGGATGTGAGAGTTGGACTATAAAGAAAGCTGATGCTTTTGAACTGTGGGATCAAACCAGTCAATCCTAAAGGAAATCAGTCCTAAATATTCATTGGAAGGACTGGTGCTGAGGCTGAATCTCCAATACTTTGGCCATCTGATACAAAGTACTGACTCATTGGAAAAGACCCTGATGATGGGAAAGATTGAAGGCAGGAGAAGGGGATGACAGAGGATGAGATGGTTGGATGGCATCACTGATTCAATGGATATGAGTTTGAGCAGGTTCTGGGAGTTGGTGAAGGACAGGGAAGCCTGGCATGCTGAAGTCCATGGGGTCACAAAGAGTCGGGCACTACTGAGTGACTGAACTGTATTGAACTGATTGTACACCCTATAAACTGAAGAAAGCAGACAAGTCAAAATGAGTCTGTTTAGATTGTTAAGGAAGTAAAATAAGTAGTAGAATTCACATAACAATAATAGTGAAAAATAATCACACAACAGTTTAAATACAGGCAAAGAGAAATATAATGAATTTGAAGGTATATTTGAGGAAATCACTCAGCCCAGAGAAATGTAGAGGTTAGGACTCAGTTAGGACTCAGTTCAGTCTCTCAGTCATGTCTGACTCTTTGCAACCCCATGAACTGCAGCACGCCAGGCCTCCCTGTCCATCACCAACTCCGGGAGTTTACCCAAACTCATGTCCATTGAGTTGGTGATGCCATCCAGCCATCTCATCCTCTGTCTGCCCCTTCTCCTCCTGCCTTCAATCTTTCCCAGCATCAGGGTCTGTTCCAATGAGTCAGTTCTTCCCCTCAGGTGGCCAAAGTATTGAAGTTTCAGCTTCAACTTCAGTCCTTCCAATGAACACCCAGGACTGATCTCCTTTAGGATGGACTGGTTGGATCTCCTTGCAGTCCAAGGGACTCTCAAGAGTCTTCTCCAACTCCACAGTTCAAAAGCATCAATTCTTCAGCGCTCAGCTTTCTTTATAGTCCAACTCTTATGTCCATACATACTACTGGAAAAACCATAGCCTTGACTAGAAGGACCTTTGTTGGCAAAGTAATGTCTCTGCTTTTTAATATGCTATCTAGGTTGGTCATAACTTTTCTTCCAAGGAGTAAGCGTCTTTTAATTTCATGACTGAAGTCACCATTTGCAGTGATTTTGGAGCCTCCCAAAAATAAAGTCAGATACTGTTTCCCCATCTATTTGCCATGAAGTGATGGGACCAGATGCCATGATCTTAGTTTTCTGAATGTGGAGCTTTAAGCCAACTTGTTCACTCTCCTCTTTCACTTTCACCAAGAGGTTTTTAGTTCATCTTCACTTTCTGCCATAGGGTGGTGTCATCTGCATATCTGAAGTTATTGATATTTCTCCCAGCAATCTTGATTCCAGCTTGTGCTTCTTCCAGCCCAGTGTTTCTCATGATGTACTCTGCATATAAATTAAATAAGCAGGGTGACAATATACAGCCTTGACGTATTTCTTTTCCTATTTGTAACCATTCTGTTCTTCCATGTCCAGTTGCTTCCTAACCTGCATACAGGTTTCTCAAGAGGCAGGTCTGGTGGTCCAGTATTCCCATCTCTTTCAGAATTTTCCACAGTTTATTGTGATCCACACAGTCAAAGGCTTTGGCATAGTCAATAAAGCAGAAATAGATGTTTTTCTGGAAACCTCTTGCTTTTTTGATGATCAAGCAGATGTTGGCAATTTGATCTCTGGTTCCTCTGCCTTTTCTAAAACCAGCTTGAACATTTGGAAGTTCATGATCCATGTATTGCTGAAGCCTGGCTTGGAGAATTTTGAGCATCACTTTACTGGCATGTGAGATGAATGTAATTGTGCAGTAGTTTGAGCATTCTTTGGCATTGCCTTTCTTTTGGTATGTGGTGGTGAAAATTATATAATAAACATTAAGAGACACAGACTAAAGCAATTTCTAAAATGTGTTTGTAGGAATCCAGGAAATAGAGAATAAGTAGACAAAGGAAAATAAAATAATTAAAGCTATCAAGACTCATTATTTTCCAGAACTGCAGAAAGACATGAATATCATGATTCAATCTATATAACACCCACAAGATCTGGTCATTTCAGTTTTCTCTTAATGCTATTCACTGCTGCATTGCTCATAAATAAGGTTAATCCTTAGCATGCATATGATTAGATCCCTACTCTGTCTCCTTTGACCTTCACTTCTTATCATTCCCAGAAATCATCATATAGTTAATCTATGACCAATTTCTTTCTCATTTCCTTCTGTTTATTCATGAATCTGCATTGAATAAAATTCCTTCTTCCTCACTTACTATCATCTCTCATCTCATTTGACCTCCTTCAACATCTGCCAGAGCAGACTTTACCTACTTTTTCTTTAAATCTAATTTTAGATATCATGTCCACTGACTACCTATCTCTATATCCCACCCAGAAAAGTAAATGTTCTTGTCTCTTTTTGTCTTAACCTTTGCCCATTTATGGTTGGAGAGGAAACATTTCAGTTTAAGATTTAACAGAAGAGTGGTTTGGATAAGGAAAAATGCCGTTGGTTTGAAGTCTCTGAAAAGATGATTTAAATGAAGTATAAAAAAATCTCATCAGAATTTAGGGGATCAAGGAACTGTTAAAGCACTGAAGAAATTATGCACATAGGTTATTACTAAAATTGTGGTATGGGGAAGATGACTATGATTCAGTCTTCAAGTCCTTGGTAAAAGCAGGATAACAATCAGTCAAGTAAATAATGGCGATGAAGAGGAAAAAGTGGAATTTGTAGGTGAAAGCATCAAGAATAGTTTTTAATGGAAGTGAAAAAGCCTTGATATGAAAGTGGCATACAGGAGAAAGAGATAATTATTCCCTCTCCTCAAAGCCTGCATGTGGAATTGGTGTTGTAGCAAAATGGGCTGTCGTGTTCTAAAGTCATCTTTAAGTGAAATGGCATTGCACATAAGGGAAAGTCATATAAAGTTAAGGTAAGAAAATGTGAGCTATACCTGTAAAAAAGATGATGAAGCAAGTGCATTCATTTATAAATTAGGTGACATTAATCAAGTTATAATCTATTCCCTTGAAAGACATAACATTATGGATGATGTAGTAAACTCAAATATCTTCTGAATTATTGGGTGGACATGGGTTTGATAATGGCCAACGGATTCACTGGAATTGAGAAACTGCAAGTCTTGAAGGAAAAATGCTGGTAAATTTTACTTCAGGGCTTAGCAAGTGGATTAGGACTTCCCTGGTGGCTCAGACCGTAAAGAATCTGCCTGCAGTGTGGGCAACCCAGGATCGATCCCTGGGTTGGGAAGGTCCCATGGAGAAGGGAATGGCAAACCACTCTAGTATTCCTGCCTAGAGAATTGCATGGACAGAGGAGCCTGGCAGGCTACAGTCCAGGGGTCACAAAAAGTCAGATGCTACTGAGAAACTAACACTTTCCCTCATTTGGTGAACCCAGGGTCACTTTTTTATTTTCTTGAAACTAACTCAGGCTAAATCACTGGGCCTTTGGCAGTGCTTCCTTTGAAATGTGCTTAAACAGATTTAGTTTTTTACCAAAGAGTAGTGTACAAATTTTGACCATTTTTCTCTCTGTGTCTATCTGAGCAGAGAGATGGTATGAGACAAACGCTTATGTCAGGTAGCTTGGAAAGAAGACATTCAAAATATTTGGGTGGAATCACTTCCAGTGGTGGGTGTCAGTGAATCTGCCAGCCTGCTGAGTCTCAAGTGTTGAATAATTGTTGCTTGCCTAAGGCTTTTCTGCTTCTTTGGATGATAGATATTGACAGGTAAGAAGAACTTGTAAGGAATTTCCTTTATGATTTGTAGAGATCCCACATGGTGCCTGTGTATTTCTGTGTGTTTCACGGGGGTGATGTATTTCCGCTTAAGAGCCTGCTTACTGGTGTTGACTATTGTGTCACTCTCCACAAAGATCAGTGGGTCATAGGCAATGAGAAAACTGATGCTTTACTCTGAGAAGGCTGCTCATAAATGATGCCTCAGTCCAAGCAGAACACAAATGAATGCATCCAGGAGTGTGTGGATGAGCAATGTCTGTAGGGACATGGATCCTCAGAATCTACCCTAACTTATGACAGAGGAAAGCTGACCTGGGGAAGAACACAGAAAACTCTTTGCTGTGATAAGACAACTTTTTTCTTCTTTAGTTATCAACACAATTTGGGCAAAGCACAGTTTCTACCTTTTTGTAAAGAGTCAGCAGAAAACCCCATATTGTTTGTACATTAATATGTACAGTTGTACATATTAATACCTTAATAAAACCCTAATGATCTAAGTTTTAAAGATGATATACTGATAGATGGGGGGAATAAGCTAAAATGGATATACTACTATATTTTTGCTCAGTCAAACCAGGATTTTAGAAATAAAAAGGTCAAATTTAAAAAGGTGGGAGAAAGAGAAATTCATAGTGATTCTAAGGTCTGTTTACTAGAATTAATAGGTTTTAAAAAGTCTCAACATTGGCTTCCCTGGTGCTCCGACACTAAAGAATCTGCCTGCAAGGCAGGAGACCTGGGTTTGTTCCTCTGGTTGGGCAGATCCCCTGGAGAAGGGAATGGCAACCCACTACAGTATTCCTGCCTAGAGAATTCCATGGACAGAAGAACCCAGCCAGCTACATTCCATGGGGTTGTAAAGAGTCGGACACAATTGAGTGACTGATACACTTTCAATGGTACCATGGTGATGAAAGTATTCCATCTCTCAATAGTTACTGAACTTTTTTCATACTGGAATTACAAACAAAAATTGCAATCCAGAGCTATAAGGAATTCAGTCTACTTGGAGATATTTGAACATGTCTAAGTAGTATCATCTGTTTCACCATTTGGGGAAAGAAATACGATCACACACCAATAATTTTTTTTTCCCAACTGATTATGCAGTTCTCTATGTGCCTTTATTCTTTCTGATTTTCAAGTATCCTGAAGTTCGTGTAGGCCAAGGGGATATGTCTGAACTCTGAAATGTCATTACCTTTCTTTGGTTGCTAAAGCATGGTCTCATTGCTAATCATTATTCCTTCCGACTTGGATGAATACTTGTCCATGTTCTGGTGATGTCTTACTGAGAGAGTCCTTGACCCAGGCTTCAGTGATGTGAACATCCTGGGGACTCAGGATGACAGCATCTTACCCTCAAGTTCAGCTTCTGTTTCTCAGCTGACTGGGTCATCTCTGTGTGTTCTTGACTTTGGCTTTTTGCCCTGAATTGCTTGTCTGTTGTATTGAGCCTTGGTCATTAGCCCAGACTCCTTCCTCCCTCATAGTTATTTCCCTGGAGATTTTCCTGGCAGTATAAATAAGTCAGGACCACATCGTGCAACTACATTTTTGGAACTGTGAATCTCCTGAGTAAGTGAGTTCTCCGGCACTCCCCTCCCAATAGGCTTCTTTGTTTCTTCTGTAGATTTCCTTATTAATTCCTTCATCAAGGATGATGATTGTGCATGTATACCAAAGTCATAGGGAAATACAGCTTTCAATAACTATATTACACTCTTTACCCATGGAATGAGCACTTCCCACTTGCCTTATATTTGCACTGAAGTAAAATGGTATGATAATAATAAAACATTATTATTAAGTAATATTTCTGTATGTGCTTGTAGATCTATAAGTAGCTGAATTTATTTTTCAAGTCACTTTTATTTAGTGCTGGGTAGGAAGGATAATTTCTTGATATGTTAATTTTTATTTTGTTCATACTGCTTTTTATTGTTTCTCTCAAATCTCAAGATGGTATCCTGGACCTTTTGTGGTTTTATTCTTTCTATTGGCTTTGCTTTACCTAATTAATGAGAATATATTAGAATGTCCTAGAGAGAAGAAAGGATAGAGGAAAGTATTAGATTTTAGGATCAGACTTGGGTGAAAGTAGAGTATCTGAAGAAACTCTGAGACTAAGAGAATGGGTGGGAATGGCAGAAGTGATGGGTTCCTGGGGTTGGAGATCTATCCAGAGTAGATACCTAAGGCTACTTACATGCCAGCTCTTAGAGGGGTGATTTCTACGCAAGTGGGGAACATCAAACACTAAGTGTACCAGAACTGCAATTCTCAGTCTGGGCTTGACTTGGAAGCCCCAGGGCTGCCCCTCTTCCAGAAAAAATCCAGCTTAGACAGTGGGCATGTTGGCAGAGATAAGCATGGTCTGAAGACTACAGGACATTTCCACTAATTCCCTTTATTTATAAGATTCCAAGTCTTTCATTTGCAACCCTGAGAAGATTGTGATAATGGTCAAGAATGAATGTGATACTAGCCTGGTCAAGGATGAACTTGAAGCAAATTAAATATCACTCAAAAATAAAGTAACTTTTTTTTCTGTATCCAGTTATTAAAATCATATTTATCACTAATTGAAGATAAACTTTTTCTGGTGGGGCCTTCATAAAGGAGATAATACTTGAGGTGAATCTTAATGAATAGAATTTCATGATGTGGAGAAGAGTATAGAAGTTTCTAGGAAGATAATTTATTCTAAAGAAAGGTGTAAGAACAGAACATCTTGAAGTATCTTAGGTAATAATAAATGATCTAGTGTAGCCCTGTAGTAGAATGGTATGATAATAGTAATAAAATTTATTATTATTGAGTGATATTTCTGTCTGTACTTGTGGATCTATAAGATCTGAAAGTAAAAGCCACTTTTTTCTTGTAAGAAAGAAGGCTGTGTACAGACTTTACACAGTAGGTGAAGCTTCTTCATGAATAACTAGAATACCTTTGTCTAAAGGACAATAGCATCATTTTTTAAGTGGGTCATTTGTGTCATCATATATTTATTGTTCATTCATTCACTTTATTGTGTACCTTCTCTGTGGCATGCACCATCCTAGAGGCTTGGAATTACTAAATAGAAATACTAAATAGAAACAGAGTTCCTTCTAAGATTGTAAATAGGAAGGAAGGCTATAAAAACATCACCAGTTAGATAATATAATGTTGGATGAGATAAGTGCTAGATGGTAAAATAGTGTGGGGCAAAGGCATGGGGAATAATGAGGGATGTTTTATTAGCTGTGCAAACTAAGGGAGGCCTCTCTGGAGAGAAGTAAGAGAGAAAATCATAGCAATATCTGATGCAAAAACTGTTTTTGTATGAGGTTTATGCTTTTGAAGGATAAACCTGCCTATCTCAAGGAGAACTGACTGTAGATGGGTAATAGGGAGACCAATTAGGACGTTGTTGTTGTCTTTCAGGCTGAAGAGGAATGGCAGTGCAGCATGGGGTGGAGGAAGTGCCCAGACGCAGGTTAGGGGCCAGAGGGTAAAGAGCGTATTCAGCAATATTGCCAAATAGGGTTTATTCTCCAGTCTACTTCTGCAGGCAATGCAGAGTCAACTGGCCCAAGAGAACAGTAAGTTAGGCCACTACTGGCTTTTTACTGCAGTGTTTTCACTGCACATTCATACCTGTAAGCTGAGGAATCCCACCTAGGAATATGGAGCCTGTGACATTAAGTACTGGTGCATTCATGCTGAAAGAATACTGAAAGAATACTGATGCAACACTTTATTTGTCTAGACTGCTACACTGCTGAGAATATGCTCAGCATCAGCTGCAGCAGAAGCGGAGTAAGATCTTTTCTCCTGGTCTCTGTCCCACTGCATAACTGGTTTTAATGTGACAACCCTCTCCAGTCTTCTCAGAAGTAAATGAGTTAAAAACATAAAGAAGAAAGTATAATTATAAGGGTCAATTATTTTAATCTAGTAGGACACACAGTTGATGTGCTTTAGGCTTCGAGGAAGAAATAAGAAAGCAATTTTTAAAAAGCCAAATGTACTGGTAAATATATTTACTAAAGCTGATTTTTTTCCCAAACACCTATTCCATCCAATACAATTAACCTGAATGGATGAAATGATATAGTTCAAATCAAAATAATTTTTGAACAAAGTACAACACTTTTTATTAATTCCTAATAATACTGCCCCCATTTAAGGTTTAGAAGAGAACAGTAGGACAGATGACAATTAGTGAAAATATTCAGAAAGGTCTCAGGAAGCACAGGAAGACAGTGGGAGGGAGACAAGGGGTAAAAGGCTTTTGGAGGCAGATTGCATTGGGCGATGAGTGGGAATGTAGATTTTGAGGAGTATTCCAGAGCTAGCAGGGGTAGTTAACAGCATAGTCTCAGATCAGACAGTTCGGTTTAAATTCTGGCTTCAGGACTTCCTAGCCATGACATTTGACAAATTACTTAAACTTTCTGTGCCTCAGTTTCCACATCAGAGAAAGGAAATAATAGCTCTTAACCTTATAGAAACATTGTCAGGATCAAGTGAGATTTTATCACACAGTTGTTAATGTAGAGACGGGCACATAAGCATATTTAGTATATTTTACCTATTTTTATTAGACGGGGTGGTATTTGGAGACTGGATGTGGAGTATAAAAATACAAAGGAATAAAAAAGAGCCTTGAGTTTCTTATTTTCCTCTTGGTTGCTGTTTCATTACATCTTTATACCAGAAAAATTACTTAAATCAGACAGAAGAAAAAAAGAAGTTAAAAGAAGTGGTCTTGGCTTTAAATGTATTTATCTTGGGATTCACCACTTGTTGGTGCATGCATCTATAGTTTATTCATTTTTACTGTTGCAATTCCATTTTATGGGTAAATAAGTATGTAGAGTGGATGGGCATTTGGGTATTTCCTCAGTGGCTCACCAGGTAAAGAATTGGCCTGCAATGCAGTAGACACAGGGGACTCAGGTTTGATCCCTGGGTCAGGAAGATCCCCTGGAGAAGAATTGGCAACCCACTCCAGTTTTCTTGCCTGAAAAATCCCATTGACAGAGGAGCCTGCGGGGCTACAATTCATGGAGTAGCAAAGAGTTGGACATGACAGTGCACCAGATACATATATACATTTCCATAGATATATGGACATATGGGTCATTTTATTCTGTTATTAGGTACAGTGATGCTATAAACATTCACGGTTTTGGTGTGCATATGCATGGAATCTGGTTGGGTATATGCCTAGAAGTGTTTGGAAGAACTACCCAGGCAGGTCTTGTACATACCATCTCATCTCACTCTTCTGGTCCTCTGGCTTTTCTTTCTCATCCACATTTCAACTCTAATTCAAGTGCCTTTTATTCTCAAATGCTAAACTAGATGCATGGGAAAAGGAGATTCTAGAAAATGTAGTTGTTGCTCTCATTTGTGATACAGAGAAATTAAATGTGGGTAGGGATGATGCTTAATTGATAACAGACAATACAGTATGAGCGTATTTTCATTTCTAGTGGTCATATGCATATTGTATTTTGTGTTGTGTTTGTTGAATTATCTTGCCAATTATTTGTTTGCTAATCTTTTTACCTTGTAGATAAAATATTTAAATATTCCAGATACAAGCCTTTCATGAATGACAGGTTTTACAAATTGCTTTTCCTATTTTGCAGTTTGCCTTTTCTCTCTTAATGGTGACTTTTAATGAATAGAAGTTCTTAATTTTAATGTACTGCATTTTAGCAATTCTTTCCATTATTGTTAGTGTCCATTATAAGCCGTTTAACAAATCTTTCTCTATCATTTGTCCAAACTTTTTAAAAATTGAAAATAAAAGATTCTATTTTTAGGTATGTGTCTTGTAAACAGTCTTTTGTTATTCTATTTCCCTCTTCTTCCCTGCGCAGCTTGCTATTTTTATGCTGCATTTTGACCATTACTGTCATTGCCCCACTACAAAATACCTCCTTGACTAGTCAAAGTCTAATATAAAGAGTGCTTTTACCTTGAAAGTGCAAAAGTTCTAAAATTCTTTAACATCATTTATTGCCTGTTCAACTCGTGTGTCGCATCAAGTATTGTAATTATCTATACATGTTAAAATACCACAACATATGATCATTATTTCATTCCATAAATAACATTGAGATTTAACCACATATTCTTCTTACCTTTTCCTTCATTCTTCATTCCATTTGCATAGCTGTATTTCCTGGGTTGGGAAAATCTATTGGAGAAGGAAATGGCAATGTACTCCAGTATTTTGCCTAGGCAAAGTCATGAACAGAGAAGCCTGAGGGGCTACAGTCCATGGGGTTGTCAGAGTTAGACACAACTTGGCAACTAAAAACAGTCTCAACCAATACTATGTTTCTTTTTTGCTGAAGTATCATCTTTGGAGTAGACTACTGATTAAAAAAAAATCTATAGGAATTTCTTTGTTTGAAATATCTTTATTTTTCCTTTTCATTTTTGGAAGCCTTATTTTGGTATAAAATGAAAGTTGTATTTACTTCCTTTTAGTGTTCTGAAGTTACCATTTTTTCATATTCATCATGCTCTAGCTTTTACCGTATCTTCTTGGAAGTCAGCTATAGGTCTGATTGACTGACTCTTCTTTGGAGTTAATGAGTCTTTCTTCTCTGGCTTTAAAGATATCTTTTGGTTTTTTTGCCATGGTGTACCTAGGAATGAGCCATTTTATTTTTGCTTCTTGGTGTTCATGGCACATTTTGAAATCTTTAGCTTGAATTTTGACATTTTGTCTATCTAGCCCTCTGAGTCTATGGAAATTTGCTCAGAGTCAGTCACAAGTTCCACTGAGCTTCTGAGCCTCTCTCCTGCCTCTTCTGGATACCTGCTCAGGTGTTCGATCAGGCCCCTCTAGGACAGAAGCAGTGCCTACTTTTCCTTCACTGATCTGCCTTTTTCTTCTATATTTTTCCCTGTAGTTCTTCACTGCCTTGTTATCTCTCTGAAAGGAATGAGAAATATAATCAATATAGCTTATTAAATGCAGTATGGTAATTTGAAATGAATTTTATTTGCTCTTCTAGAGAGGGGAGCATAAGTAAATCATAAGCTATTTTCCTTTACAGTTTTCATAACTGCATGAGTATATAAGACATAAAGTCTATGTTTCAAACTATAGCTTTAAATGTGTAAATAGACTATGAATGATAAAGATTATCCTTGAACAGTAATAATTTTCTCCTTCTGATTTTGTTTGTGCATTGTTTCTAAGTAACCTTAAGTGTATTGTAGAGTTTTTAGTGGCTATTAGGGACAATCTTTCAGTATATGTTAATGTTTTCCCTAAGCAGGTTAGAGAAATGACACCCAGTCTCACTTTGGAATTTAACTCAGATCTTAATTTAAGTCACCTTAGCATGCTGAAGTAAGTAATGGAGAGAATTCTTGAGAAAGCATCTTTTGCTAAATTTATATCTTGGTGTATCTTCGAAAGCTCTTCACACGTAGTTTACATTCCGTGGCCTTGAGTAATCTTGGTTTACATAACTTTTTTGTAGCAAAATGAATAAAGTGGTAGTTCTAAATAAATCAGTAGAAGACTTTATAGTGATTGTGCCTCAGTTGGGGCATAGAGATGTGTCTGCCATGTATTACTTATTTTGTTTGATATTCATGTTTGAGACTAATTTCAGTCCTGTTGTGTTTTACCAACAAATTAGAATAAGGTCATTCATGATAAGATATAATCTAACCAATAATGATGAACATTCCTGCATTCAAGTGGCCTAAAATACTGTATTTGACTGAGCTTGACATTGTGAGGAAAGATTCTATTTTTGACATTTATTCCTACTGGAGAGTCACTTCATATAAGTCCACAAAATATTAAGGGCTAAATATTTTCTAAACTTGTTTTTCCTTCAGAATAAGTAAAACATTTGGCAGGTGTATTGAATTGTTGATACAGCATGATGCCTCAGGGAAACTGAAATGTTTGACTGCATTAAAGTGCTTAAAAATAATGACAGTTCACATCCTTAGTCAGGGCTGGGAATGCAAATCAGATAAGAAACAACCTTAAGAATGGTACAGAATGGATGACTGAGAACCAGACGAGTAAAAACTAGTCGACCTCAGCAATAACATACTGATTTTTAACTCTTTACCTTCTGAATAAAACCACTTCTCCTAATGTACTGTTTTAATATTTTGTAAACAAAAGGGTGAACAATTAAAGTATTGCTTTTCATATTTATCCAGCAGTCCTCGAAGAAGGATCATAAACAGACTTAATGACATTTTTATTAATCTTCACTTAATGATTTGGGCATTCCTATAGCCTTCAAGTTAGGTTGTAAAAATAATGTTCATGTATGATATTGTGAGATATTTATAGGCAAAGTACCTATCTCATGAGTTACTGTGTTTCCAAAAATTCATTGTAAATCAGCTGTTTGAAGTTCAGATCAGGTGGAACTAAGTTCTTCTATGTATTTTGCAGATATCTCTTTTATATTAGAATTCACTGGTTTAAATATCAGACTTTCCCTGGAAAACGAGCCAGTGAAGGCCAGTAATCACATCATTTTTTTCTTGGTGAGCACATTTTTTTTAATATAGGGAGGGATAGGGTATTGCTAACTCTGTGAGTGTGTCTAGGGTGGTAGGAGACAACCAGAGGGAATCTGACATGTTCTTAGCAAAAATGTTCTGATTCATTCCTTAAGGATGCTGTACACAGCATTTGCTTCACAGCTGACTCAGTGGTATAGAATCTGCCTGCCAAGCAGGAGACCATGGTTTTGATCCCTGGGTTGGGAAGATCCCATGGAGAAGGAAATGGCAACTTACTCCAGTATTCTTGCCTTGGAAATCCCAGGGACAGAAGAGCCTGGTGGGCTATAGTCTACAGTGTTGCAAAGAGTAGGATGCAACTTAGAGACTAAACAACAACAATAACAACATAGCATTCAGCTGGTGTTTAATAACTGATGAATAAATCAACTAAAGTTATGTTTGTAGGTAGACCATAATAGTCTATGATAATATCTAAATTGCATAGTACTAGCCTGATCTCTTGGTCCAGAAACTAGAACCCTGCAAAGAGGAAAAAGAAGTAGAGGAATAAAATAATATAAGGGAACTTCCTGATCTTTTCCTGGGGACAAAGCTGGTATTATGTATTATTTTGAAATATTTGGTGCCAGTATATACAATTAGACCTTTCTTGTTCCTCCCCCAGTATCTAAGAAACATACTGGTGTTTACAATTAAAAATTTGACATGGCATTTTGAAAGCTCCAAGGTCTATCAAACTTAAGGTGAGATTGCAAAGCATCAAGGATGCAAATTCTTCTAAAGTTTTAAGTTATATAATTTGAACATTTATATGAGAGTCTCAATTGATAATAAAAATTTGTTGTCATTTGTGTTTTAAACAAATTAAAAAATCTACAAATGCAAATATGATTTGATGCCATACAAATACCTTTATATTACAAACATAGGCAATAAATTATACAGTGTGATTTATATTTCTTGAAAATGTAAATGAATCCATCTGGAAACTATGATGAAAATCCTAGTAATTCAATGAGAGGAAAAATTTTAGAAAGCAGTAATGATTAGAGCCTTCTAGATGAATAATGGTTGGTGCTGGATAACAAATTAAAAATAAGCTTTCCATCTTGGATAGTAGTAAGTGACATCCTTTGGGATGCTTATCCACAGACTGAATGTGGTAAAGTTACAGATACGTCATTCTCAATATAACTGCAGGGGGTGGGGCTGAAGGTAGGTCACCCTGACTGAGAAAGTTTGGGTCATCTGAGGGGAATGTTTTGATCAACTGGAAGGAGATAAAGGAAATAACTGTGTCTCTAAAGAACCAACTTCAGAGGAAATGTTAAAATAATAATATAGATTAAATTGCCAGGTTAAACCAATGAGAAGTTACGGCTGTCTCTATTTCAAGACAGGCTATAAACAGTAGCACCAAAAGATTTACTTAATTTTCTTTAAAAATCATGAAATATAGAAGCAGTAATTGGCTAAGAAATACTATTTAATACCTTTTGCAGATGTAACTTACAGAAGTAATAGTTACTTACTTTTGTAGAAGTAATTTACTGGTACGTTAGTACACTTCCTTGAGGGCACTGTAGACTTTTGTCCACTAAAATATAAAAGCAAAATTTGGCTTAGAACGATAATGTGAAACTCTTCTCCAAAAAATATGCCTTAAGATATTTGAAACTTTTTGCTTTACTTGCATTAAATTTTCATAATCATCAGCAATTTGTGTTGATAATCTGATCAATTTAATTTTCAAGATTTCTTTTGGTATGTCTTTCTCTGTAATTGGCTAATCAAAATTTTAAAAGACTGACTGAAAGTCGCTCAGTCGTGTCTGACTCTTTACCCCAGGGACTATACAGTCCATGGAATTCTCTAGGCCAGAATACTGGAGTGGGTAGCCTTTCCCTTCTTGAGGGGGCATCTTCCCAACCCAGGGATTGAACACAGGTCTCCTGCATTACAGGCAGATTCTTTACCAGCTGAGCCACCAGGGAAGCCCAAGAATATTGGAGTGGGTAGCCTATCCCTTCTCCAGGGGATCTTCCTGACCCAGGAATTGAACCAGAGTCTCCTGTATTGCAGGCAGATACTTTACCAACTGAGCTATCAGGGAAGTCTCAAAAAATGGACTGAGTTTTAGTAAAACTCTTTGTAGAAGCTTGCTATTTGTATCATTAACCTCTCTCCAGAGCTTCTAGTTATATTACTGTAAAAGTAGGTAGAAACTTCCATTTGAAACAAAAAATACCATTTAAATTGCAGTCTTTCACTTTTTAAAGATCTAATAAAAGATCTATGTTACTATGCAAACTTCCAAGCAGACTACTTTAGAAACCAGTTCAAGTTACTAAAACATTAACTGCATCAACCTTAATATTGATACATTTAATCCTCTAATATATGCTTTTCTACATGAATTGTGTATATAGAATACACTTTTTGGTAACATGAGTTTTTCTCTCATTTTTATAGAATGAGATCAGATTGTAGGTAAACAAGTTTATTGAAGCTCTTAGAAAATTTCAGCTAACTGACTTCAAAAAGCTAAAATTTGATAATTCATTCTCCTCTGTCTCTTTGGGTTCCTATGTTTTCAAATTTCCATCATCACTGCCCTCACCCTAGTTGAGTGATCAAAGGCGTGGATGTTTTCTACCTCTCTGAGCCTGACAACTGGTACATAGTGCTTTGTCTTTCCCCACAAGCGATATGATTATTTTAAGACATTTCTAATTTAATGGAATCCTTTATTTCCTCAACAAGTTTATAGTGAAAAATATATGTCAGGATTAATATGTGTCTCTTTTTACTTTCCTGTTTTCTGTCCTCTCATTCTGTGGCACTAAATGACTATATTCAGTTTAATTATATATATAGTATAGTTCTGTAATTTCTTTGATTTTTATCATGCATATTGCACTCCAAAAAATTGTCAACCTTTCTTTGCTAGTCTGTTAAACTTACTGTTTGAATAATAATGCTCCTCATATTAGCCATCTCAATTCTTAGACAAGAAAGTAATTTCTTTATAAGAAGAGAACATCATGGATTTTACTACTTAATTATTTTGTGAAAAGTATCTAGTGTGAGTTCTGAATGTTACTGTTGTATTCTATACCTATTACCATTATCAGAAATTATCTATTCAGTGTATGTTGAAAAGTGCTTATTTTCAAATAGTCATTTTCATATTGTGAAATCAAAGAAGAAATACATTCATAATGGAAACACTGGAAAGCCTTTAACTTTTAAAATGAATTCATCTTCAATTCATAATTTAAGTCATAAAGAGGAAGATTCTAATAGAAAAGCAGTATTGCTAAAGTGTATTTAAGGAAGCTTACTTAATGATTTAGTTATGTGTGTCTTAAGGGAATGATAATTAAAAATAAGTTTTTAATTTTAGTTTGTTACCTCACAAGATTTCAAGTCACTTAGCAAAGTCTGAAGCTCTGAGAAATGTCAAGCTGAGACTAGTTAAAATAGCTAGCTAAATGGCTATCAGAAGTGTCAAATATTTTGAAGTATGCAGTGTAGTGTTAGAGTCTTGTTCTGCATGTATGTGAATGAATTTTAACATTATAGATTAAGACCTCACATTTTACACTTTTACTGTTGTTTTTATACCACTTATGGCATAAACACCCTGAGGGAAGTTGTCAGATTGTAGGATTTTTTTTCTTCATACACAGTTCACAGTTCTTTGTACAGTGTAGGGACATTTACAATACTAATGTTCTTAATAAAAACAGAATGATGCAGCACCTTATTCTCAAAGAAAGTGCCAGTGACATGGTATTATTTTGAGAAAACAAAGTGAGGAAAAGAGGAAAACAGGAGGAAATAAGGGAAGATTTAATGAGGTAGCTCCTGTCAGCTCTGGAAACACCATAACAAAGATCAAAAACCTGCCCTAATCAAACTGTTCATCACTGACAGGAATGAAAATATGTCCATTACCATGATGGTTTTTCAAAGTCTTAGACTTTTTTGGAACTTAATTGGGTATCTTTTTAATACTTGTAACTCAAGTTGGAAAAGATTCTGAAGGATATTAAAAAATAGTCTAGCAACCCATCAGAATTTTCCCAGACTTGTTGAAAGATAAGCATTTTGAACTTGGATTCACATGCTGTGAATACTGGCATTCATTTGATATGACATTCTTGGTTATCTTTTTTAAAAACTGCATTTCTGGGGATTAGGCTTGGCTGTGTTTACAGAGAGAGGATGATATTACATAAAGAATTAAACATTGTATTATAAAATACATTTCTCCAGAGTTCATCTTCATGTTATGGATGTGATAAAATCATCTTTGCAGAACCCAGCCATGAGTTTTTTTTATTTTTTTCCCCATAATATAAGAGAGTCTAACCAGGTATGACCCATTTCATTGCCTTCCAGTGTCAAAACAAGGCAGTAAGAAGTGGCAATTATCCAGACCATTTACGCTTGGGACTTTTCTGTCATTTTTATATCTCGCTTTCTGAGGCCAGTCTTTTTGAGGTTGAATATGCAGCTTTCCAAAGACAATACTCAGCTTATAAAGTTAAGTATTTTTTTCCCTCTAAAATAGAGCTCTGTATTTTTATTGAAGGACCTCTTTACCCGTTTACTCTTGACCTCTGCTTGCCCTGGTTCCCTTGCTGTGTGGGGAGGGGGAGATGGATGTGCATACATGGCTTGCCTTATTTCTGCTATCCTTTGGTATCTGGGTGCTTGCAGGGAACATAACTCTGACTTCTCTTGGCCATGTGGCGTATATGATATCCACATCCCTGACCTTTCAAGAGACTCCTGCTATTTCCAAGTTTGCTGTGACCAGTTTTGTAAATAAACCTAATTCAGGAGTTCCTTATTAGGAAGACTGTGTTTTCCCTGAGCTAAGCCTTGTTCTACGAGCTCCGTCAGTGACATGGCTGACATTTTTGATGCACATCTTTGCCTGACTCCTTTGTCTCAGTTGGTTCACATCTTGGGTGGAAGAAGCAGAAGTGTTATTTACTGGCTGTCTGAAAATCCTAACAAGTTAACCTTTACTGATATAGACTTAACTTTTAAGAAAACATAAACATTAGCCCATTTAAAAAATATCAACATAGAATCTATGCATTTATCAATCTGGCCTTATGAGGTTTTAGCTTTTGCTAATCACTGTTCAGGTTATCAAGTGATCAGAACTCTTAAATTTAATTCTTGTTCAGCTGCATGCTTCTCTTGGACTTCATATTTTGTTATTAAAAGCTCAATTTTATTCTAACCTATGATCCTCTAGGATTCTAGGTATTTTGCTTCATGCTTATTTACTTGAGAAGAATCAACTGATCAGTGAAACCTGTATTTAACCCAGCCCTTTCCTGACAATAAAGCTAGATATGATATTTAAGGTTTCTGATAGCTTACCTTCATGCTTTGAGATTTCTCAGTATTGATGCTATTTTCTTTAAATGATAGAATTTGACTTTCTGTGCCAGCTTAGACAATGCAAGATTTGACCTTTAATATTTCTTCCCCATTCCTCAGATGTTAGTTTCATCTTTTTCAAACACTTCTAAGACCATAATTCCTTGACTTTGAAGCCTATAACTAGTACAAATGTTTTGGCTCATTGATTAACTTTTTAAGCTAGTTATTTATTTCATAGGAAGCAGTAGTTTCAGTAGTTGTCTTTTGTCAAAGACTTGAAAAGTGTCTTGTTCTACTTATTTAAAAATGCATGCACTGTAAAAGGAAAAAAAAATCAACACATAGAAACACTGCTCATTAGCTTTTGCTGTTTTTGACTTTTCCTGTGTCTAGGGTATCAAAAATTAACTGGAGAAAATATGTAACCCCACAGATTTTGTCTAACACAAATATATTCTGAGCTTCGGCATTTGTTCAGGAACTATCATTTGGCTATTCTTTATTCCTTGTTAATTAGTCATCACGTTGCTTGCATCAGTTCGGATATCTATCCTGCTATTCAAACAACTTGCATCAATCCTCCTTCTGTTCAGTGCTGCAGTTAACCATGGTGGACAGGTTTGGGAAGGGTAGGGGCCAGGCTGGCTCCCTTTGTTGCAGTATCTCTAGGCATTAACACAGAATCTAGAGCCGATGAACACCCTCCTCTTCACAGCAAAATACTTCTGTATCTTTCTTTCTTTATAAATTGCAAGTGACCCTTAGAAAACATGGATTTGAACTGCATGAGTCCATTTATATAAAGGTTTTCTTTTCTTCTTTCAATAAATACAGTACATGTGGGCTTTCCTGGTGACTCAGTGATAAAGAATCCACCTGCAATGTAGGAGAGGCGGGTCTGATCCCCGGGTCAAGATCCCCTGGAGAAGGAAATGGCAACCCACTCCAGTATCCTTGCCTGGGAAATCCCAAGGACAGAGGAAGGAGCCTCGTAGGCTACAGTCCATAGGGTCACAAAAGAATCGGGCATGACTTTAGCAACTAAACAGCATAGTACTTGTATTTTAATTTTACAGATTTTTGTTCCTTTTTTAAATTGAAGTGTAGTTGATTTTGGGCTTCCTAGGTGGCACAGTAATAAAGAATCCACCTGCCAATGCAGGAGATGCAAGAGACTTGGGTTTGATTCCAGGGTCAAACAGATTCCCTGGAATAGGAAATGGCAACTGGTTCCAATACTCTTGCTTGGAAAATTCCATGGACAGAGGATCCTGGCAGGCTATAGTCCATGGGGGTCACAAAGAGTTAGACATGACTGAGCACACATACACACACATAGTTGATTTACAATGTTCTGCTAGTTTCATGTATATAGCACAGTGATTCATTACATATATGTTTTTTTCAGATTCTTTTCCATTATTGGTTATTGCAAAATATTGAGTATAGTTCTCTGTGCTATACAGTAGTCCTTGTTGGTCATCTATTTTATATATAGTAGTGTGTATGTTAATGTGAGCACCGAAAAATTGATGCTTTTGAACTGTGGTGTTGGAGAAGACTCTTGAGAGTGTCTTGGACTGCAAGGAGATCCAACCAGTCCAACCTGAAGGAGATGAGTCCTGGGTGTTCATTGGAAGGACTGATGCTGAAGCTGAAACTCCAGTACTTTGGCCACCTCATGCGAAGAGCTGACTCATTGGAAAAGACCCTGATGCTGGGAGAGATTGGGGGCAGGAGGAGAAGGGGACGACAGAGGATGAGATGGCTGGATGGCATCACCGACTCGATGGGCATGAATCTGAGTAAACTCCGGGAGTCGGTGATGGACAGGGAGGCCTGGCGTGCTGCGATTCATGGGGTCGCAAAGAGTTGGACACGACTGAGTGACTGAACTGAACTGATGTTAATATGAAACTCCTAATTTATGTTTTCCACCCCACTCTTTACTTTTTGGTAGCCGTAAGTTTGTTTTCTATGTTTCTAAATTGACTGAGTGTAGGGAAAAGTTTGTGTTTGATTAGAGATCACAATATGTAGAATCAGAAGGATCAGAGGTTGAGTCCTGATTCTGTCTAAACTGTTTCACCTTCCTTCCCTTGGGTGAGAAATTTATCAATTTCTTTGTTTCTGAGGCAGAGATAGCAGTACAGGGATTTTCAACTGTGTGTGGCATCGACACCCCTAACTCCTGTGTTGTTTAAGAGTCAACTGTACTTACTTTCTTTTCACTTTGACAGAGGATTCTAGAACTATACCTCCTGCATATCAATCTTTCTTGGCTTTGCAGCCTCACTGATTTTTTACATTTTTCCATCTCTTCTCCATTAAGCCTTTGCTTCTATTTTAAAACATACTTTGATTTTTCCCAAGTTTAAACATATCTTATTCTTTTTTTTTTTTAAACTGGCACCTGTTCAATCAGATACTAAAACTATAAAATTACTTGCCAAATGTAGTAGCTTTGCGTCATGTACCCCCTATACATTAGATACTACCAGACAGCATAGCCTATAGTATGAGTTCTACCTTTTTGACCTTTGTGAACTCGCATAGCCCTTCTCCTCTTTCCAAGCCTATATTTCTCTTCCTAGTCCTTCACTTATCATATACATTCTCAAGCCCTTTCCCATCTTCTTTCTTTTTTAAAATAATTTTAAAATTTATTTTTGGTTGTTCTGGGTCTTTGTTGCTGTGCAGGCTTTTTCTAGTTGCAGTGAGTAGGGGCTATTCTCTACTTGTGGTGCGCAGGCTTCTCATTGCGGTGGCTTCTCTTGTTGCAGAGCATGCATTCTAGAGTGCATGGGCTTCGGTAGTTGCAGGATAGGGGCTCACTAGTGGTGGCTGCTGACCTCTAGTGCACAGGCTCAATTTTTATGGCACCCAGCCTTGGGTGCCCAAAGCATGTGGGATCTTCCCAGGCCAGGGATCAAAACTCTGTCTTCTGCATTGACAGGCAGATTCTTTACCACTGAGTCACTAGGGAAGCCCCTGCATTTTCTTTTAAAACCCTGATCCTTCTTATGAATTTACTACTACCACTCTATAGATGACTTAAATTCTGTTCAGTTCAGTCGCTCAGTCATGTCTGACTCTTCGCGACCCCATGGACTGCAGCATGCCTGGTTTCCCTCTCCATCACCAAACTCCCGGAGCTTGCTCAAACTCATGTCAGTGATGTAGGCCAACCATCTCATCCTCTGTCATCCTGTTCTCCTCCTACCTTCAATCTTTCCCAGCATCAGAGTCTTTTCCAAGGAGTCAGTTCTTCACATTAGGGGCCAAAGTGTTGGAGTTTCAGCATCAGTCCTTCCAATGAATATTCAGCACTGATTTCCTTTAGGATTGACTGGTTTGATCACTGTAGTCCAAGGGACTCTCAAGAGGCTTCTCCAACACCACAGTTCAAAAGCATCAATTCTTCAGCACGCAGCTTTCTTTGTAGTCCAGCTTTTATTTCCATACATGGCTACTGGAAAAATCATTGCTTTGACTAGATGGACCTTTGTTGGCAAAGTAACGTCTCTGCTTTATAATATGCTGTCTAGGTTGGTATTAGCTTTTCTTCCAAGGAGCAAGCATCTTTTAATTTCATGGCTGCAGTCACCATCTGCAGTGATTTTGGAGCCCAAGAAAATAAAGTCTGTCACTGTTTTCATTGTTTCCTTGTCTATTTGCCATGAAGTGATGGGACCAGATGCCATGATCTTAGTTTTGTGAATGTTGAGTTTTAAGCCAACTTTTTCACCTCCTCTTTCACTTTCATCGAGAAGCTTGATGTAGTTTTTGCTTTAGTTCTTTGCTTTCTGCCATAAGGGTGGTGTCATCTGCGTATATGAGGTTATTGATATTTCCCAGCAATTTTGATTCCAGCTTGTGCTTCATCCAGTCTGGCATTTTGCATGATGTACTTTTCATATAAGTTAAATAAGCAGGGTAATAATATACAGCCTTGATACACTGCTTTCCCAATTTGGAACCAGCCTGTTGTTCCATGTCCAGTTCTCACTTGCTTCTTAACCTGCATACAGATTTCTCAGGAGGCAGGTCAGGTGGTCTGGTATACCCATCTCTTTAAGAATTTTCCACAGTTTGTTGTGATCCACACAGTCAAAGGCTTTGGCATAGTCAATAAAGCAGAAATAGATGTTTTTCTGGAACTCTCTTGCTTCTTTGATGATCCAGTGGATGTTGACAATTTGATCTCTGGTTCCTTTGCCTTTTCTAAATCCAGCTTGAACATCTGGAATTTCACAGTGCACATACTATTGAGGCCTGGCTTGGAGAATTTTGAGCATTACTTTACTAGCGTGTGAGATGAGTGCAATTGTGCAGTAGTTTGAACATTCTTTGGCATTGCCTTTCTTTGGGATTGGAATGAAAACTGACCTTTTCCAGTCCTGTGACCACTGCTGAGTTTTCCAAATTTGCTGGCATATTGAATGCAGCACTTTCACAGCATCATCTTTTAGAATTCAAATAGCTGAACTGTAATTTCATCACCTCCACTAGCTTTGTTCGTAGTGATGCTTTCTAAGACCCACTTGACTTTGCATTCCAGGATGTCTTGCTCTAGGTGAGTGATCAAACACATCCTCAATTACAAGCTTTATTCCTTTATCTTTAATTGTATAGGACACTATTCCTATTTCCTAGGTGTTCCACGGGTACTTCAACACAGTATCTATAGAAAAGTTATCTTAAAGAAAAGAAAAGAAACTTACCTTCCATATATATATTTTTTCTTATATTATGATTTATTTTAATAACACCATTTAAACTGTTGGGACTGTATTTATTGCTTACATCAATATTTTTTACTTATATATCACATCAAGTTTTTAAAGCACTTTTATATGGACCAATCTAATCTTTACAGTCTATACTATGTGGCCAAGATATCTTATTACTACACATATCTCTGTTTTTAAGTATAGCCCTTTGCCCCCAAACGGAGTAGTTCCAGAGAGAAACTAAGTCGTTTACCAAAGATCATATGACTGGTTACAAACAAAATAAAGCCTACAGTGCTGTCTTTCAATGTATCAATATCTTTTCTGATAAATTGCCTTACACTGCAGAACAAAGACCAACTTTAGAGTTAGAGAAACCTGTGTGTTAATGATAGCTTGTCGATATGAATCTATCTTGGTCCTCAGCCCTTCTGAACCTTAGTTTTTAATTCTAACACGGGAAGAAAAATAATAGCTGCTTCATTTGAAAAGACCCCGATGCTGGGAAAGACTGAGGGCAGGAGGAGAAGGGGACGACAGAGGATGAGATGGTTGGATGGCATCACCGACTCAATGGACATGGGTTTGGGTGAACTCCGGGAGTTGGTCATGGACAGGGAGGCCTGGCGTGCTGTGGTTCATGGGGTCGCCAAGAGTTGGACATGACTGAGTGACTGAACTGAACTGAACTGAACATGGGAATAAAATTAATAACTTTACAGGAGTGCTTAAGGATTAAACATAATGTACCTAAGCCATATGGCATATTATTCAGTGATTCAACGGACATTTATTGAGCACCTACTATGTGTCAGGCACAGTTTTAGGAACTGAAGGTAGAGCAGTCAAAAGTATGCACAAAAATCCCTGCCCACTTGAGTTAATGTTCTTGTTTATAATACATGAATTGTAACTATTTTTTACAGTCATAGTTATTACATTTTGCTTCCATGGCTCTTTGTCTTTTTCCTCATAGTCACCAAATCCATCTCTTCTGTTTCTTTGCAATATTTTCTAACTCTGTTCCTGTTACCTCTAACACCTTACAGTGTGCAAGGGTACATCATAGATACCACGTCTACCTTTATAAATGCTCCAGTGGCTGATTTTAACCAGATTTTAAGCCCCCTTAAGGCAAGTACTATATCTTACATAAATCTCTTTCTATGCCAATGTTTTCTACTTAATATACCTTCAATAAGTCTTACTAAAGATAAATGAGTATTGTTTTACAGTAAAACTGCTTTCCATGTAACTTAGTTATAGAAACTGATTGCATACTATGATTTAATTGCCTCATAATAAATAAATTATTTTCAGTTAGGAATAAGAAACAACTCTTAGTCTTAAAAGATATTTCTTTTTACACAATATCTAAACAATTGGTTGGTAGTTTATTAAAATAACTATAAATTCTATTTCAATTATTCTTGGTGGTAAAGTATCTGCTTTTTAAATTTTTTATTGCTTTTATTTATAAAAACAAAACACCTCCCCAACAGTCGATTATTCACTTAATTTCTAACACAGGCACAGCTTTCCTCTTCTTCCCCTCTCCCCTTCTCCATCCTTCTTGCCCCCATTTCCCCTCTCTCAGCTTCCCCCCTTTGCCCTCTCTGCCTTCCCTTCCTCTCCCTCCTCTTCTGGGACATCCTGAGAAATTGACATCTTCTGTTTTAGAATCTAAGAGATACTAATTTACATTGTGAATTTAACTAAAGAATCATGTGAGTAAACTTGTAAAAAAAACCAAAATGCCAATGAACTTCTGCCTAGAGCACTTAGCCAGGAAGCTGGAGCTCTGAGTTCCCCTTCGCCTCACACCCCCATGCCAAAGCCTCTCCTCTCCTTCCAGCTGTGTCCCTGCTGTGAGGCGCCCTACGGAGTGGCCCTGCTGTTCTTAGATGACCTCTGACACACACTCATCTTGTTAGCTTTTAAATTTAGTTCATCCGACTGTTGTCATCATGAGCAGGTTTCCTACTCATATTTTCTCTTCATCTACATTTCAGTTCGCTTATTTAAACAGAGTTTAACTTCTTGTAATGTTGTCACCATAGTCTGAATGGTTGTCAGTCATTTCCCATTCTAAAATACCACATAGACTCTAGTATAATAAGCTGGAAATAAAACTTTACAACCAGGACCATTAAAGATGTAGAGGGGCATTGAAACAAATAATAAATAGGTTCTTTTTAATTAACCAAACACACTTTTTGTGTAGTAAATGCACCATATAATTACTATAGTTTTATATTCACAAAGCAGAAAATATGCTTTATGTAACAGTTTTGCTTTAGTAAATATTGTATAAGATGATTAAAAGAATTAATTTACTTGCAGCCTGGGTAGATCCATAAAACTAAAAACACCATTGTAAAGTGTACTCTGAAGCAATGGGAACATGATTTTGATTAAGTTTTTCTCTTGTTACTTAAAACCTCTACAGTTAGCAGCAAATTGTTAGAAAAGTAGATAAACTAAATTGTACTTTAGGGTCAAAACTAGTGTTAAAACAACCACTTCAAAGGAGGATAATAGCAAGATAGTTTTCCATAAATATTTTTGCTTTAAAATGGGAGTACATTTCATCATTGTGCTTAAATGGAAGAGTAGAATTTCCTTTTCCCACAGGTACTTGTTTTATGTGCTCTGGTATTATTTTAGATATAGAATAAAATGAATTCTTTGGAAATAAATATGATTTTGAAAGTCCTCAGACAAGCATGAAACCACAGCCTATGAAAGCAGGAGGCACAAAACTAATGGAGCAGAATTCAAGGTCTGTTTTCTGTACCTCTTGAATGATGTTCTTATGAGGGCATTTTCTTCAAAGAATGTATCATAACTATAGCCAAGAGCACATACACTTACCACACAGCTGTGTGTTGTGATCTAAGAAATGCATTTGCATTGGAGACTGAAGTTTCTGAAAAGATTCCCTCCAGTGTGCAGCATTCTTTATGGCAACCACTTCTTAAAATTGTTTGTGTGAGTAACATTTCAGTTTTATAATAAGACATATTTTTTAGGAGGAAAAAAAGAAAAAAAAGTTTCAGGCCAATTTGACATTTATCTGTGCAATTCTAGAAAACAAATGCATTTTCCTTGATTGGATGAAGGGACTCAGTGGTTCTTGCGTGTTAGGGATACACTGTTTTAGAGACAGGAGGATGCATCCTTACCCTAAATGAGCCCCCACTGGTCCATCAATATCTCCTCAAATTTAATTCATCAGTATAATAGAAATAGAAAAACAAATGGCCCTTAAAATATCTGTCATGTTGCAGACTGCTCGCATCCGTAACTGGCGCCATGTGGCAGTTCAGTGATTAAAATGATTACAGAACAGGTGGCATTCAGCATTACCAGAGAGACCACACATCAGTCATTCAAGAACAGGAGTCAATTAAGCTTGTCTATTAAAATGCATCACTGTCTGAAGTCTTGAGCTACTTCTAAACCATCATTTAAAGACTGCATATTCTTTGGAGCTTTTAGGAATAACAAAAGTAACGCTAAAGTTTGAAATGTCCCTTTTATTACCTGTACATCATTAATGTGACAACTAGCATCAGTCCAGTCTTCCAGATTTGTCAGTCATCATAAGACAGAGAAGCAAAGGACAGTGATCAGTCTAAATTAAATCAAAGTTTTCAGTTTAAAATCCATTTCTGTAGTTTTTGAACTGTGAATATATATCATTTCGTTGAATTCTCTTATTCAGTGGGAATTCTGATTAGTTTGCTGGCCTTTTAAAACAAATTGCATGTAACAATTCCTAACACTTTTTATGGAGAGCAGGGATGTATTTGTTAGTTCTTTCTTAGTAATGATAGTGCATCTGGCTTTCTGCTACTGTCCTTTTTCCAGATATAAAGTTTAGGCTGCTGCCTTGGAATTTTATTCAGAAAGTGTCAGTCCTCAAAATCACTTGTTCAGAATTCGATCCTATCCCACCCTTTCACTCTTTCTTATTTTTCTCTGGCATTCTTGGTGGTATACCTCATCTTTCAGGAACTGAGGCTTAAAACTTTGGAGTCAGACATAATTGATTGATTGACCAATTGTAACTTCTTCTTTGGATAAAATTTCAGATTCTTAAAACATCTTCAAAGAGTACCACCTGTGTGCCAGTTGTCCAGATTCAGGGGTTTTTCAGATTTTGCCATATTATTTTTATTATTGTCTCTGTCTTTTTTTTTTCTTGATAATACACCTAACTTGAAACATTTTAAACTAAGCTATGTCCCTTTGCTCCAAAACATTTCCAATGTACTGTCTAACAACAAGGATGATATCATATATCACAAGAGTATAATTAGGTATAATATGAATGTGATATAATTATTTGATAAGATAATTGTCAAAGTGAAGCAAAATTAATATTGATAGAGTACTTTTATCTGATGCATATGTTTTTGATGGCCCAAAATAAAATCTGGAATCTTATGTTGCATTTAATTTCCATCTCCTTTTATCTATTGTTATTGTTGCTGTTAGGAGGGCTATGGAAGAGATACTGATATTCCAGTATCAGTGCTTAGGAGAAGCAGTGTTCTCAGGGGACAGTGAAATTTCAGTTAGACTAAGGACAGGAGGCCTGGCGTGCTGCAGTCCATGGGGTCGCAAAGAGTCGGACAAGACTGAGCGACTGAACTGAATGAAGGAGACAAAAGAAACATTAGAGGTGCTGTGACATGAGGATTTAAGGGATTTGCTAACAATTAGCTCTGAATTTCAGAAGACCAGTGGAAGGATTCTGGGAGTTGGGAAGTGATGGCAGGTTGAGGAGGAGATATGCAGAACAATACGGTATAAGATATGAAGAGGGCAACTCGAGTTTCTTGTGAAGAGTGACACAGACAGTGGGGAGGGGTATAATGAGATAAGTAAAATGGGGAGAGCAACTTGGTGCCTTGCCAGGAGCACGAAGACTCTAGAACTTCCACGTGGCTCCAGCCGGGGAGGCTGGACTTGGGACAGACTGACTTCATGCTTATGAGCTCCTTGATGATTTCTCAAGACAGAGGCAGGAGTGTTAAATGTATTTACTGTTTCTTCTAGCAGTTCTGCTTAGGAATGGAGGATGGACTAATTTAAAAATAATGTACTTCTTTAATTTTTATTATAACGGCTTTCTCTTTTGATTACAAAGAATATTGCTGGATACTCAAAACCAAGAAGTACTTAAGACACCAAATAGATAATTCCTAATAATAATTACTAATGAAGAATCCCTGTGACCTTACGAATTGAAACTAAAGCCTTTTCTTACAAGATATTAATTGATAAACTTTACTATTTTTCTGTTTAAATAGAAAAGCCTTTCCTATCTAAGGACAGATAAGACTGCTCTAGTTAAATAAAAGAGATTAACATATATCAAAGGAAAGGCTGGTATTTGTTTCACAGGAAGCTTAATATAACTTATATTATAACAAGGTATAATACATAGAAAAGTATATTTAGACTCTATAGTGAACATTTACATTTAATTACAAAATTGGTGAAGAAAAAAATCAGGAACTAAAAAAGAACACATGTTTAGATAAAAACTTCTAAATCTACATTTTAGGGAAATTAAGAGTTCTATCTACCTATTAATAACACTGATGTTTACAAGATTATATCATGTATGTTTTTTTTTTTCTTTTTTTTTTTTTTAATTTTTTTATTAGTTGGAGGCTAATTACTTCACAACATTTCAGTGGGTTTTGTCATACATTGATATGAATCAGCCATAGATTTACACTTATTCCCCATCCCGATCCCCCCTCCCACCTCCCTCTCCACCCGATTCCTCTGGGTCTTCCCAGTGCACCAGGGCCGGAGCACTTGTCTCATGCATCCCACCTGGGCTGGTGATCTGTTTCACCATAGATAGTATACATGCTGTTCTTTTGAAACATCCCACCCTCACCTTCTCCCACAGAGTTCAAAAGTCTGTTCTGTATTTCTGTGTCTCTTTTTCTGTTTTGCATATAGGGTTATCGTTACCATCTTTCTAAATTCCATATATATGTGTTAGTATGCTGTAATGTTCTTTATCTTTCTGGCTTACTTCACTCTGTATAAGGGGCTCCAGTTTCATCCATCTCATTAGGACTGATTCAAATGAATTCTTTTTAGCGGCTGAGTAATATTCCATGGTGTATATGTACCACAGCTTCCTTATCCATTCATCTGCTGATGGCCATCTAGGTTGCTTCCATGTCCTGGCTATTATAAACAGTGCTGCGATGAACATTGGGGTGCATGTGTCTCTTTCAGATCTGGTTTCCTCAGTGTGTATGCCCAGAGTGGGATTGCTGGGTCATATGGCAGTTCTATTTCCAGTTTTTTAAGGAATCTCCACACTGTTCTCCATAGTGCCTGTACTAGTTTGCATTCCCACCAACAGTGTAAGAGGGTTCCCTTTTCTCCACACCCTTTCCAGCATTTATTGCTTGTAGACTTTGGATAGCAGCCATTCTGACTGGTGTGAGATGGTACCTCATTGTGGTTTTGATTTGCATTTCTCTGATAATGAGTGATGTTGAGCATCTTTTCATGTGTTTGTTAGCCATCTGTATGTCTTCTTTGGAGAAATGTCTGTTTAGTTCTTTGGCCCATTTTTTGATTGGGTCATTTATTTTTCTGGAATTGAGCTGCAGGAGTTGCTTGTATATTTTTGAGATTAATCCTTGTCTGTTTCTTCATTTGCTATTATTTTCTCCCAATCTGAGGGCTGTCTTTTCACCTTGCTCATAGTTTCCTTTGTAGTGCAAAAGCTTTAAGTTTAATTAGGTCCCATTTGCTTATTTTTGCTTTTATTTCCAATATTCTGGGAGGTGGGTCATAGAGGATCTTGCTGTGATTTATGTCGGAGAGTGTTTTGCCTATGTTCTCCTCTAGGAGTTTTATAGTTTCTGGTCTTACATTTAGATCTTTAATCCATTTTGAGTTTATTTTTGTGTATGGTGTTAGAAGGTGTTCTAGTTTCATTCTTTTACAAGTGGTTGACCAGTTTTCCCAGCACCACTTGTTAAAGAGGTTGTCTTTTTTCCATTGTATATCCTTGCCTCCTTTGTCAAAGATAAGGTGTCCATAGGTTCGTGGATTTATCTCTGGGCTTTCTATTCTGTTCCATTGATCTATATTTCTGTCTTTGTGCCAGTACCAACTGTCTTGATGACTGTGGCTTTGTAGTAGAGCCTGAAGTCAGGCAGGTTGATTCCTCCAGTTCCATTCTTCTTTCTCAAGATTGCTTTGGCTATTCGAGGTTTTTGTATTTCCATACAAATTGTGAAATTATTTGTTCTAGTTCTGTGAAAAATACCGTTGGTAGCTTGATAGGGATTGCATTGAATCTATAGATTGCTTTGGGTAGTATAGCCATTTTGACAATATTGATTCTTCCAATCCATGAACACGGTATTTTTCTCCATCTGTTTGTGTCCTCTTTGATTTCTTTCATCAGTGTTTTTTATAGTTTTCTATGTATAGGTCTTTTGTTTCTTTAGGTAGATATACTCCTAATATTTTATTCTTTTTGTTGCAATGGTAGAATGGTATTGTTCTTTAATTTTCTCTTTCTGTTTTTTCATTGTTAGTATAAATAGGAATTGCAAGGGATTTCTGTGTGTTAATTTTATATCCTGGCACTTTTACTATATTCATTGATTTAGTTCTAAGTAATTTTCCCTGGTAGAGTCTTTAGGGTTTTCTATGAGAGGATCATGTCATCTGCAAACAGTGAGAGTTTCATTCTTCTTTTCCTATCTGGATTCCTTTTACTTCTTTTTCTTGCTCTGATTCTTGTGCCAAAAACTTCCAACACTATGTTGAACAGTAGGGTGACAGTGGGCACTTGTCTTGTTCCTGATTTCAGGGGAATGCTTTCAATTTCACCATGAGCGGTGATGCTTGCGGGTTTGTCATATATAGCTTTTATTATGTTGAGGTATGTTCCTTCTATTCCTGCTTTCTGGAGGGTTTTTATCATAAATGAGTGTTGAATTTTGTCAAAGGCTTTCTCTGCATCTATTGAGATAATCATATGGTTTTTATCTTTCAATTTGTTAATGTGGTGTATTACATTGATTGATTTGTGGATATTAAAGAATCCTTGCATTCCTGGGATAAAGCTCACTTGGTCATGGTGTATGATTTTTTTAATATGTTGTTGGATTCTGTTTGCTAGAATTTTGTTAAGGATTTTTGCATCTATGTTCATCAGTGATATTGGCCTGTAGTTTTCTTTTTTTGTGGCATCTTTGTCTGGTTTTGGAATAAGGGTGATGGTGGCCTCATAGAATGAGTTTGGAAGCTTACCTTCCTCTGCAATTTTCTGGAAGAGTTTGAGTAAGATAGGTGTTAGCTCTTCTCTAAATTTTTGGTAGAATTCAGCTGTGAAGCCATCTGGTCCTGGGCTTTTGTTTGCTGAAGATTTTTGATTACACTTTCGATTTCCTTGCCTGTGATGGGTCTGTTAAGATCTTCTATTTCTTCCTGGTTCAGTTTTGGAAAGTTATACTTTTCTAAGAATTTGTCCATTTCATCCAAGTTGTCCATTTTATTGGCATAGAGCTGCTGGTAGTAGTCTCTTATGATCCTTTGTATTTCAGTGTTGTCTGTTGTGATCTCTCCATTTTCATTTCTAATTTTGTTAATTTGGTTTTTCTCTCTTTGTTTCTTAATGAGTCTTGCTAATGGTTTGTCAATTTTGTTTATTTTTTCAAAAAACCAGCTTTTAGCTTTGTTGATTTTTGCTATGGTCTCTTTAGTTTCTTTTGCATTTATTTCTGCCCTGATTTTAAGATTTCTTTCCTTCTGCTAACCCTGGGGTTCTTCATTTCTTCCTTCTCTAATTGCTTTCGGTGTAGAGTTAGGTTATTTATTTGGCTTTTTTCTTGTTTCTTGATGTAAGCCTGTAATGCTATGAACTTTCCCCTTAGCACTGCTTTTACAGTGTCCCATAGGTTTTGGGTTGTTGTGTTTTCATTTTCATTCATTTCTATACATATTTTGATTTCTTTTTTGATTTTTTCTATGATTTGTTGGTTATTCAGAAGTGTGTTATTTAGCCTCCATGTGTTTGAATTTTTAACAATTTTTTTCCTGTAATTGAGATCTAATCTTACTGCACTGTGGTCAGAAAAGATGGCTGGAATGATTTCAATTTTTTTGAATTTTCCAAGACCAGATTTATGGCCCAGGAGTGATCTAATTCTGGAGAAGGTTCCGTGTGCACTTGAGAAAAAGGTGAAGTTGATTGTTTTGGGGCTGAATGTCCTATAGATATCAATTAAGGTCTAGTGGTCCATTGTGTCATTTAAAGTTGTGTTCCTTGTTAATTTTGTCTGTGTTAGTTGATCCTATCCATAGTTGTGAGTTGGGGTATTAAGGTCTCCCACTATTATTAGTGTTTACTATTAATCCTCTTCATATTCGTTAGTGTTTGCCGTACATAATTGCGTGCTCCTATGTTGGGTGCATATATATTTATAATTGTTATATTCTTCTTCTTGGATTGACCTTTGATCATTATTGTAGTGTCCTTCTTTGTCTCTTTTCACAGCTTTTATTTTGAAAGTCTATTTTATACTGATGATGAGTATTGTCGACTCCTAGCTTTCTTTTGGTCTCCGTTTGATGAAATATTTTTTCCAGCCCTTCCACTTTTCAGCTGTATGTGTCTCTTTGTTTTGAGGTGGGTCTCTTGTAGACAGCATATATAGGGAGTCTTGTTTTCTTGTATCCATTCAGCCAATCTTTGTCTTTTGGTTGGGGCATTCAACCCATTTACATTTAAGGTTATTATTGATAGGTGTGGTCCCGTTGCCATTTACTTTGTTGTTTTGGGTTCACGTTTATACAACCTTTCTGCATTTCCTGTCTAGAGAAGATCCTTTAGCATTTGTTGAAGAGCTGGTTTGGTAGTGCTGAATTCTCTCAGCTTTTGCTTATCTGTAAAGCTTTTGAGTTCTCCTTCATATCTGAATGAGATCCTTGCTGGATACAGTAATCTAGGTTGTAGGTTATTCTCTTTCATTACTTTCAGGACGTCCTGCCATTCCCTTCTGGCCTGGAGGGTTTCTATTGATAGATCAGCTGTTATCCTTATGGGAATCCCTTTGTGTGTTGTTTGTTGTTTTTCCCTTGCTGCTTTTAATATTTGTTCTTTGTGTTTGATCTTTGTTAGTTTGATTAATATGTGTCTTGGGGTGTTTCGCCTTGGGTTTATCCTGTTTGGAACTCTCTGGGTTTCTTGGACTTGGTTGGCTATTTCCTTCCCCATTTTAGGGAAGTTTTCAGCTATTATCTCCTCGAGTATTTTCTCATGGCCTTTCTTTTTGTCTTCTTCTTCTGGAACTCCTATGATTCGAATGTTGGGGCGTTTCACATTGTCCCAGAGGTCCCTGAGGTTTTCCTCATTTCTTTTGATCCTTTTTTCTTTTTTCCTCTCTGCTTCATTTATTTCCACCATTTTATCTTCTATCTCACTTATCCTATCTTCTGCCTCCGTTATTCTACTCTTGGTTCCCTCCAAAGTGTTTTTTATCTCATTCATTGCATTATTCATTTTTAATTGACTCTTTTTTATTTCTTCTAGGTCTTTATTAAACAATTCTTGTATCTTTTCAATCTTTGTTTCCAAGCTATTTATCTGTAACTCCATTTTGTTTTCAAGATTTTGGATCATTTTTATTATCATTATTCTTAATTCTTTTTCAGGTAGATTCCCTATCTCCTCCTCTTTTGTTTGACTTGGTGGGCATTTTTCTTGTTCCTTTACCTGTTGGGTATTTCTTTGCCTTTTCATCTTGTTTAGATTGCTGTGTCTGGAGTGGACTTTCTGTATTCTGGAGGTCTGTGGTTCCTTTTTATTGTGGAGGATTTACCCAGTGGGTGGGGTTGGACGTTTGGCTTGTCAAGGTTTCCTGGTTAGGGAAGCTTGCGTCAGTGTACTGGTGCGTGGAACTTGATTTCTTCTCTTTGGAGAGCAATGGAGTGCCCAGTAATGAGTTTTGAGTTGGGTCTATGTGTTGGGTGTGACCTTGGGTAGCCTGTATGTTGACATTCAGGGCTATGTTCCTGTGTTGCTGGAGAATTTGCGTGGTATGTCTTGCTCTAAAACTTATTGGCTCTTGGGTGGTGGTTGGTTTCAGTGTAGGTATGGAGGCTTTTGGACGGTCACTTATCACTTAAAATTCCATGTAGTCAGGAGTTTTCTGGTGTTCTCAGGTTTTGGGCTTAAGTTTCCTGCCTCTGGATTTCAGTTTTATTCTTCCTGTAGTCTCAGGACTTCTCCAACTATACAGCTCTGATAATTAAACTTCTAGGTTAATGGCGAAAAGATTCTCCCCCGTTAGGGACACCCAGAGAGGTTCACAGAGTTACATGAACAGGAGAAAAGGGAGGAGGGAGATAGAGATGAGTAGGAGGAGAAAAAGGGGGACGCAAGAGGAGAGAGACAGATCTACGCAGCTGTCTGTTCCCAGAGTGTTCTCGTATCTCAGACACCTACAAGGATTCACAGAATTGGATGGGGAAGAGAAGGGGAAAAGAGGAGATAGAGGTGTTCTGAGGTAGAAAACAGAGAGTCAAGATTGGGAGGGAATAATCTTCGGTTTTAAGATAGGGCTTCTCTTTTTTTTTTTGTAAGGTTATAGTGTAGTGAAGATGAAAATGAAGAGTAGTAGAGGAGTACTAGAGGACTTTAAAAGAAATAAGAGAAAAAGAAAAATAGAAAATAGAAGAGAAAAAGGAAAGAAAAAAAAAAGAAGAAAAAGGAGAAGAAAAAAAAAGAAAAAGAAAAAAAAGAAAAAAAAAATTTTTTTTTTCCCCTAATTAAAAAAATCGTAAAAATCTATGAAAATGAAAGTTAAGGAGTAATGGGGGAGTAATAGGGGATTTTAAAGGAAAATAAAAGAGAAAAAATAAAAAAGAAAAATATAAAAAGAAAAAAAATTTTTTTTTTTTTTCCTTACTTAGAAAAAACAGAAAAATAAAAAAAAAGTAAAAATATGTCTAGGAATTTCTCTGGAGCTGTTGCGGTCAGTGTGGGTTCGGCTCAGTTTCAGATAGCTCCTCGTTCCAGCTTGCACTTCTCGATATCTACAGGGCCCTTCCGGTGAAGTCGGTGTTTTCTTCAGGGATTTTAATCTGTTGCCCCAGTCCCTTCTGAAGCGGTTCCCTTTGTTTATTTGGCTTCTGTTTGCCGGTCTCTTCAGAGGCTCATTTCCGCCCTGACACAGGCGGCCGGAGGCGGACTCTTATTCAGATAGCTAGTTCCGTTGCGCTGCTGGGAGGGGCTGACGCTGCGGGGCGGGGCTGGCGCTGCGGGGCGGGGCTGACGCTGCGGGGAGGGGCTGGCCCTGCGGGGGCAGGGCTGACGCTGCGGGGAGGGGCTGGCCCTGCGGGGGCGGGCTGGCGCTGCCGGAAGGGGCTGACGCTGCTTTCTCCGTCTGCGCTGCTCAGGCTCCCGGCTGTTCTATATGGAGCGCGCCCCGCGCTGCGCGAGGTTCCAGCCCTCGGGTGTTACACAAAAGCGCGGAAGGAAAAGCTGCGCCTGCTCTCTGTGCCTTCCCCCTCAGAGCGGTCCAGGCAGCCAGGGGCTTGGTGGGCGCGCTATCCCCAGGTGTGGCGCACCCACTCCCTTCCGCGGACCCAGTCTCAGTTTCCGCTGGCGCCAGGCGGGTGCGCGCGCCTTCCGCCCTCCGCGTCCCCAGCCCCAATCCCCGCCCCGCGCCGGTCGGGTGCCTGCGCCCTGTGTCTCGCCGCGACCTTCCCCTCCCCCCTGCCTCCTGCCTCCGGCGGGGCTGGGCCGGTCCGCAGCCTGCGAGCTCTTCTCGGGACTTTCCCCGTCCCTTTGTTCTGCGAACGGCCGGCAGTGTGTTCCGGCCGGTCAATTTTCTCTCTCTCCTTTGGTCTCCCACAGTTCAAGTTGGCACCTCACAGAAGCTCCCCCGATTGTCCTCAGGGCACTCAGGCCCGGACCCTAGCCCAAGCAAGGCCGCCTAAGACTCCCTTCCCGGGACGGGTCTCCGTCCTTAGCTCTTTTGTCTCACTTTTTATCTTTTATATTTTGTCCTACCTCCTTTCGAAGACAATGGTCTGCTTTTCTGGGCGCCTGATGACCTCAGCTAGCGATCAGAAGTTGTTTTGTGAAGTTTGCTCTGCATTCGGTTATTCTTTTGATGAATTTGTAGGAGAGAAAGTGGTCTCCCGGTCCTACTCCTCCGCCATCTTGGCTCCTCCCCAGGTTTTACTCTTTAACAAAAGATAATCTATTATCTCTTACTATTTAAAAATAATAAATAAATAAACTACATGTGTGTATTTGGTTTATTCCACTAGGAATCCATTCCTATTATATATTCTGCAATTTTTTGCTGCTATAAATTGTAAAATTCTGTAATTGTGTATCATATTTTAGGTTTCACTTTGCAAATGAATGTAGTGTGTGCTGAATAATGATTTAATTATATGTTTGGGGAAAAATACAAAATCTAAGTATAGGGAACATGTGACATAGGGATAAGTTGATTCCTTCTTTTTGAATGGTACATTTCTCATATGTATCAATTAAAACATCTTCTAGTAAAGGAATAAATCAGGAGACTCAATGGGGGCTAATATTTTCATATACTCTATGATTTTTTAATTCTCTTATATAAAACTTTCAAATTCTCAGAGCCTCAATATTTTTTAAGAATTCTCTTATCTTGAACCTAGTGAAACTACACATTCTAATAATATTTGATAGATTGGCATTCTAAAGGATCAAACTCAACATTTGGTTTTGGTTACCACAGCACTACAGCTCAGAAGAAAAATTTTAGCTTGTTCACAAGAAAGCCCATATTCTCAGTGCCTTGCTTGAGCTAGAGAATTGATAGATTCAAGCTTGTGTTTCTTTATTCACATTGCTGATGTAAATTTAATGCAAGCACTAAACTTGTAGTCTTTAAATCTTCACTTCCTTTATAATGTTTATGACAATGTCAGATTAATCCCCTAAAGCCTTGTTTTCAATTGATATTTCTTTTAAGATGACTACAGCCAATTATTTAATTATGTAGCTTGGCACTGAATGACTTTGGCTGTGAGGATCTCATTTCTAGGTATTTTTTCCTGGGTATTTTCCCTGAGTATTTCCCTCACATTCAATTCCTAAAAGACCAGGTTATCAGTTTATGATCTCTTTTTGTTTGTTTTTAACCGGAAACTCCTTCTGGTACCAATTTTTAAGAATTTATTTATTTATTTGGCCATACAGCACTGCTCACAGGATGGGCTGTTAGTTCCCTGACCAGGGAATAAACCTGTGCCCCGTGAAGCAAAAGTGTGGGGTCCTAACCATTGGACCACCACAGAATTCCCAAGGTACTAATTTTTATATGAGCCAGGTTATTGGTGATATTTAAGAAAAATCATGTATTCCTAACTTAAGCACCAGAGGAATGTAATAGATGTATATATTTGTTACCTGTATAGATAATAGATTAGAAGAGTAGCTTGAACTAAAGGAAGCAAGAAAGTCAAAATATGGTCAAAGTTCAATTGTGCATGCAAGATGTTTAGAACACTGCTTCTGGTTCCAATAAAGTGATAAATAGTTTATCTATCCTAGGATTTCTTCATTAAGAGTGATTAAAATTCATCTAGCCAAAAATGGCAGAATGAGTATTAGTATAAATCAGAGCGGAATTTGTCTAAAAGAACTTAAGCCTCAGGAATATGTTGGGAAGAGATTATTTCAGGATGGAGGATAAGGCTTTGATGTAATTTTACTGGAATAAGTAAGGACAAGAAGTATCTTTAAGTGTTTAAAAATAGAGATACTCATGTGCCAGATTATTTTTTTCCTATTTTAAAGTCATCAGGTTGTACATGATATCCTCAGATGTAAGAACAATGATAGTCCATGGCACTTGAACCATATCTAGCTCCAACCCACCATCCCCATGCCAAGTTCTGTGTTCCAGAAGTTCTATTCCAAGCATAAACAGCTAAAGCTAAGTAAGGTATGTGAGACCATTTTCTCCACCCAGCTACAGACACAGAGTAGATATTCTACCTGAGTCATTCATGTTATCAGAGAACTATGAAACTTTTCCTGAGGCAATTGACATTAGTAAGAACAGAGTTTGGGGAAGTTGACTCAGTTAACTTAAAGAGTTAAGAGAACTTCTAAAAAAATGAAAATCTAATGGTAAGCAACTAGCCACTAGAGAAATGCAAATAAAAACACTAATCAGATATCTCTTCACATCTATTAGAATTAAAAATTTATACAATAACAAGTGTTAATGAGAAAATGAAGAACCCTAAAGCCTCATATACTGCTGGCAGAAATGTAAAGCTGTTCATATGCTTTGGAAAACAGTCTAGAAATTTCTCTGAGCTTAAACAGAGCTATTTCAAGACTCAGAAATTCCACTGTTAGGTACTGGATAGGTTAAAATGTTCATTTGGCTTTTCTGGAAGGTGGTATGGAAAAACCTGAACAAGCTTTTGGACAATCCAATATATTGCTAAAGAGAACAGAAACAATAATCTACACAAAACGTTCACAAATGTTCATGGTGACATTATTCATAGTAACCAAAAATGTGGCATCAACCAACAATTTATTAACTGATGAATGGATAAATAAAATCTTGTATATTCATAAAATGGTGAACTTTGTGCTATAAATATAATGAAGTACTGATTTAAGTTACAACCTTGATGAACTTTGAGAACCTTATGTCTAGTGAAAGAAGTTAGTCACAAAATACACATATGAAGAGAGTGTGTGCACACACAGAATAGTTAAATCTATAAAGGCAGAAAGCAGATAAATCATTTCTTAGAGCAGCCATGTTAGAGAGGTGTTGGGGAGTGAGGTTCACTTCAGTTAAGTCTCTCATTATGGCAGAAGATCTATGCTATGAGATCTATGCTAAGTCTTGTTTTAGTACACTAAGCTAATTCTACCATAATTTGTTTCAAAGGATGTGTTTAAACAACTACATAATCCTGCTTAAAAAAAGCATTACATTTTTTATTTATACTTTTATCCATTTGTTCAAAATATTTACTGAATTCCTCTTATTACCTAAGCCGGAACTAGGCACTGGGGCATTGATTTAAAGAAACTGTGTTATAAAAAAAAAAAGAAAAAGAAATTGTGTTTTATTTTTCCTAATAAGCAGATTTCTGTTCTATCAAGTGAACAGATTATCCAACTTATAGGCTCATTAGTCCCTTTTGGAAATAAAACTTAGATTTATCATGGCAAAATAAGGAATACTGATATTTTAATAAAATTTATATCAATATAAATTCACAGAAAATGTTATATGACTTATTTTATAAATTATGAGATAATGAGACTCTCTCTACTCTTTTTTTTACATAATTATGAAATTCAAATTAACTGGTATTTTTGAGTAGCATCAGTTCTGAAGATAATAGCATGTAGGAGGAATAGAGGATCAAACTTGTATATTGGTATTTTTTAACTTTCTGTCAAAGACAGTCCAAACCTCTGAAATTTCTGTATCAGATAAAAAATGGATATTAATACATATGCTCAGACAACTATTCACAGTGACATGATTCTTTCAATTTTCCTGAATCCCAGAGTTTTGACTCTGCATGCATGAAGGGAAGAGCTGTTCTAGAGCTAAAATTCATAGGGCTTGAATGAAACTGAAATGATATACCCTGGTTAGAAAGCATACGAAATGTGACACTACATTATTACACAAGTTGACTAGGATAATTCTAGGTCTCTGAATGAATTTCTCAAAGAAAAAGCACAGCATGATGGACGAGGGGGAGGGGGAACTGCACTCAAATTAGAGACATTCAGCTTTAACTGCTGGCAATGTGAAACAGTCATCCAATTTTTGAGAGAAGCGTGACAGAGCAAAAAAAAAGAAAAAAAAAAGAAAAATATTGGTGACCATATGTTGTTGGTTGGAATGTAACTATATACTGGGTTTTTAAAATATAACTTCATAGTTATTCTCCAAATTAAGGATTTAAAAATTCTTTGAGCAGTGTGTTTCTAGGAAAATATTCTCCATATTATGATATCTTGAAGATAATAGTCTCTCTTTACTTTGGCTACAACTATAATATCCAAATCAACAATATCCAAATCACTATCATTTTAAACTAACCTTCTGCAAAAGCTAAACTACTGTTTTTGTTGTTTATAAACATCTTCTGCAATCTTTTTCAGTGGCATCAAAATGATTATATGTAGAGGTCATCTATCGCCTCCTTAAATTTTCAAAGGTCTTTGTGTTTTTCTTAGAATGGATGCAAATCCTTTTCTATTCTCTACAAAGCAGTACATGAATTAACTCCTGATTTACTCCCACATGATCTAGGGCTCCAGTGATATTAACTTCTGCTTATTTCCTCAAAATCACTAAATCCTTTTCTATATATTGGCTTAAGTCTGGTTCGCACTGCTTAGAATACTTCTATAGCATTTAGCATAACTGGTTTATTTTCTATATATTCATATTTTAAAAGAACCAGCTTTTGGGCTCATTGTTTTTTTTTTTTTTTTCCCACATTGTTTTCCTATTTTCAGTTTCGTTGATTCCTGCTCTAATTTTTATTTCTGCTTACATCTTACTCTGTGTCTAATTTGCTTTATTCTATTTCTTGTTTCCTAAGGTTAAAACTTTGATTATAATTGTAGATCTTTCTTCTTTTTTAATTATATACATTCAATGCTCTAACTTTCCCTTTTAGCATGGCTTTTGTTGCATCCCACAGATTTTGTTATATTGTCATTTTTATTTAGTTCAAAATATTGGTGCACTGGGATGACCCAGAGGGATGGGATGGGGAGGGAGGTGGGAGGGGAGTTCAGGATGGGGAACACATGTAAATCCATGGCTGATTTCATGTCAATGTATGGCAAAAACCACTACAATACTGTAAAGTAATTAGCCTCCAACTAATAAAAATAAATGGAAAAAATATTTTAAATTTCTTTTGAGATTTCTTTGACCTGTGTGTTATTTAGAAGTATTCTATTTAATTTCCAAGTATTCTGGCATTTTCCAGCTATCTTTGTATTTCTAGTTTAATTCAATGAAGTCAGAGAAGATATTTTGTATTATTTCATTCTTTTAATTTTGTTAAGATGTGTTTTATGTCTCAAAATGTGGTCTATATCATTTAATATTCCCTGTGAGTTTGAGAAGAATGTGTATTTTGCCGTTGGTGGATGGCAGAGTCTATAGATGTTATATCAGTGTGTTAGGCTGCTATAACACCTTAGACTAGATGATCTATAAACAACAGAATTTTATTTCTTACAATTATGGAAGCTGGAAGTTTGGTATCAGGGTGTCAGCAATAGTCAGAGACTGATCTAATTATGATTGGGTCCTGATATAAAGAGGTTAGGTCTCTCTCCACAATTTATTAATGGTCATCTCATTTTGTTCTCACATTTCAGAAGAACAAGAGAGTTCCCTGGAACTCTTTTATAAGGGCACTAACCCTATTCATTTGAACTGCAAGGAGATCTACCCAGTCTATCCTAAAGGAGATCAGTCCTGGGTGTTCATTAGAAAGACTGATGCTGAAGCCGAAACTCCAGTACTTTGGCCCCCTCATGCAAAGAGTTGACTCATTGGAAAAGACCCTGATGCTGGGAGGGATTAGGGGCAGGAGGAGAAGGGGACGACAGAGGATGAGATGACTGGATGGCACACCGACTCGATGGACATTAGTTTGAGTAAACTCCAGGAGTTGGTGATGGACAGGGAAGCCTGGTGTGCTGCGATTCATGGGGTCGCCAAGAGTCAGACATGACTGAGCAACTGAACTGAACTGAACTGAATCCTATTCATGGCATCACCGTCTCAATGGATATGATTTTGGGCAAACTCCAGAAGATAGTGAAGGACAGGGAAGCCTGGCATGCTGCAGTACATGGGATCGCAAAGTGTTGGACATGACCTAGTGACTGAACAACAACAACAAATCTTAATCATGAGGGCTCTACCTTCATGACCTAATCAACCCCTTCCTAAAGGCCCCACCTCTTAATACTATCATTGGGGCTTAGAATTTCAACATTAATTTGGGGGGAGGGCACAAACATTTAGTCCATAAATTCAGTTGATTGATAGCATCGTTCAATTCAACTTTATTTGTATTGCCAAAAGCATGAGAAATTTATTTGCTCTACATTCACTGTGAGAAACTGATAGAGTTCCTGGAGGTAAAACTCAAAAAAAAAAAAAAAAAAAAAAAAATGTGGACCCATACTAAATAATTACTCTCCTCAGAAATTTTAACTCTTAAAGTTTTTCACATTAAGCGTCCATCAATTTGTTAATTAGAGTTTAGGTTTTCCTGTCCCAGTATTGGTTTTGAGTTTTCTACTCCTGAGCTTCTGCACCAGTAAATTGTACTCTCTGTAACCTGTTTGTCTCCTCAATTTGAAGGAAAGTGGTTTGCCTTAAGACACTCGTTCTCTGATGGATCTAAGAAGAGCTGTTGATTTTTATTTTGTTTAGCTTCTGTCTTCCATGTACAGAAGAGATGAATTCCAAGTTTCTTATATGCCATGCCAAATTGCAAAGAGTCAGACAGGACTGAGTGACTGAACTGAACTGATGCCAGATTGGAGTCAGAAGTCAATATTTAGCTATTCAAATATCATATTCTCAGTAAAATCTTGGTCATTCAGAATAAACTTATCACAATCTGTAATGATCAACTTCATGGATTCATTAATTTATTATCTGTCTCCTCCTCTTGGATGTTGGGCTTCCCTAGTGGTTTAGACAGTAAAGAATCCACCTGTAAAGCAGGACACCTGGGTTTGACCCCTGGGTTGGGAAGATCCCCTGGAGGAGGGCATGGCAATCCACTTCAATATTCTTGCCTGGAGAATCCACACGGACAGAGGATTCTGGCGGGCCACAGTCCATAGGGTCGCAAAATGTCGGACATGACTGAATGATTAAGCACAGCCCAAGCACAGATAGGATGTTAGTTCTCTAGAGGCAGAGATCTCAGGAAGTTCAACCAGTGAATTCCCACAGAGTGAATGATTAACAATGTTTATTTAAAAAAGGAGAGAAATATAGGAAGAAAAAGACATAACATACAAAGTGTATATATACACTTTGGATATACACACATATATGTATATACACACATATAAAGTGTGTATATATATATATATATTTTCATATAATTTATGACAGCAAAAATGTAGACAACATGAAATAAATATATAACAGAGCAAATTAAATATGATGTAAAATTTGATGTAACCATACTTTTGAAAGCTTTGTACTAAAAGGCTTTTAGTAGATTTCTAGAAACTTGTATGGAAGTTAAGAATATTCAGACATACCTCCAAAATATTGTGAGTCCAGTTTCAAACCACTGTGTTAAAGTGAATACAATAATAAACTGGATCACACAAATTTTTTGGATTCCCAGTGCATATAAAAGCTATTTAGACTCTATATTAAGTGTGTAATAGAATTATATCTAAAAAGATACATGTACCTTAATTTAAAATATTTTACTGCTAAAACATGTTATCATCTGAGCCTTCAGCAAGTCAGAGTAGTAACATCAGAGGTCACTGATCACAGATCACCACAACAAATATATTGATAATGAAAATATTTGAAGGGTTATGAAAATTACAAAAATGTGACACAGAGACAGAAACGGAGCACATGCTATAGAAAAAAATGGAGTTGACAGGCTTGCTTGATGTAGGGTTGCCAAAAACATTCAATTTTTAAAGAAAGGAAAAAAAAGAAAACCATGTCTGTGAGGTGCAATATAGTGAAACACAATAAAATGAGGTATGCCTACATTGTGAAGTGAAACTCATTAAATTGCAGAAACACATATATTGTAGAAACCCATTTTGCTATAAATGGAAAATATAGTCCAGTACATATGCATGTATGTCAAGATGCATATGTGTATAGACATCAGGAAGGATCAGCAGCAAACTCCCAAGTGTTACTCAAAGCATGATAAACGTGAGGGATGGGTGCTTTAAAATTTTCTTTTTCACTCTTCTATACTGTTTGATTTTCAGAAATAGTATTATACATATAAGTGTAGAAAAACACATTTAAATGAGAGGGAACATTTGTTTCTTTATGCTGAAATTAAAGCCTGAAACAGGAATTTTCCTTTTGTTAAATAGATTCTTACTCAAGAACAAATACCATGTCAATATGATTTAACTCTGTATCATCAGCTCCTGACATAGGGATTCCCACAATATGACCTTGAAAAATACTTTTAGAATACTTAAAGAATTTCAAAATCAGGGATTATACTGGAAACCATCACTACAAAACACCCAGGGAGACCACGAGTCAAAGCATAAAATGGTACAATAATGTAGAGTAATAAAATCTCTACAGTAGGATTAGCACAATAATTCTTCAATATTAAAATGAACCGTCCACAAAAAAAAAAAAAAAATTGTTGAAGGAAGTTTAACTGGATGCTTAAAAAGATGGAGTAGAAATATCAATAATCTATAGAAACCTTAAAACATACATTATCTATCAAATTATTAGTATAAGATGTGATCCTGTCTGTATGAGACAGGCACATAAATTCTTTTCTTCTAAAATAATTTTCCTTTACTTCCTTTCTTAGTTTTCTCTTTCCTCTCTCCCCACTTGCTCTCCTCCTTCTCTTTCTCTCTTTCTCATCACAGTTCTCTGAAAAATTCAAAATCTGCTATTCACCATGACTGACTTTCTACTAAAAGTTCTGCCTGCTTTCAGTTCAGTTCAGTTCAGTCACTCAGTCGTGTCCGATTCTTTGCGACCCCATGAACCGCAGCACGCTAAGCCCCTCTCTCTATCACCAACTCCCGGAGTCCACCCAAACTCATGTCCATTGATTCAGGGATGCCATCCAACCATCTCCTTCTCTGTTATCCCCTTCTCCTCCCACTTTCAATCTTTCCCAGCATCACGGTCTTTTCAAATGAGTCATCTCTTTGCATCAGGTGGCCAAAGTATTGGAATTTCAGCCTCAAACTCAGTCCTTCCAATGAACACCCAAGATTAATCTCCTTTAGGATGGACTGGTTGGATCTCCTTGCAGTCCAAGGGACTCTCAAGAGTCTTCAACACTACAGTTCAAAAGCACCAGTTCTTCAGCACTAAGCTTTCTTTATAGTCCAACTATTACATCCATGCATGACTACTGGAAAAACCATAGTCTTAACTAGATGGACCATTGTTAACAAAGAAATGTCTCCGCTTTTTAATAAGCTGTCAAGGTTGGTCATAAGTTTTCTTCCAAGGAGTAAGCGTCTTTTAATTTCATGGCTGCAATAACCACCTGCAGTGATTTTGGAGCACCGAAAAATAAAGTCAGCCACTGTTTCCACAGTTTCCCCATCTATTTCCCATGAAGATGACAGGATCTTAGTTTTCTGAATGTTGAGCTTTAAGCCAACTTGTTCACTCTCCTCTTTCATTTCATCAGAAGATCTTTAGTTCTTCACTTTCTGCCATGAGGGCAGTGTCATCTGCATATCTGAGGTTATTGATATTTCTCCCAGCAATCTTGATTCCAGCTTATGTTTCTTCCAGCCCAGCATTTCTCATGATGTACTCTGCATAGAAGTTAAATAAGCAGGGTGACAATATTCAGCCTTGATGCACTCCTTTTCCTATTTCGAACCAGTCTGTTGTTCTAACTGTTCAGTCTGTTCTAACTGTTGCTTCCTGACCTGCATACAGGTTTCTCAAGAGGCAGGTCAAGTGGTCTGGTATTCCCATCTCTTTTAGAATTTTCTACACTTTATTGTGATCCACACAGTCAATGGCTTTGGCATAGTCAATAAAGCAGAAATAGATGTTTTCTTTCTGGAATTCTCTTGCTTTTTTGATGATCCAGTGGATATTGGCAATTTGATCTCTGGTTCCTCTGCCTTTTCTAAAACCAGTTTGAACATCTGGAAGTTCACGGTTCACATATTGCTGAAGCCTGGCTTGGAGAATTTGAGCATTACTTTACTAGTGGGTGAGATGAGTTCAATTGTGCAGTAGTTTGAGCATTCTTTGGCATTGCATTTCTTTGGGATTGGAATGAAAACTGACTTTTTCCAGTCCTGTGGCCACTGCTGAGTTTTCCAAATTTGCTGACACATTGAGTGCAGCACTTTCACAGCATCATCTTTTATGATTTGAAATAGCTC